>NW_026894054.1:0-214081 GCF_032452875.1 Bos javanicus | reverse complement strand
GCCTGTCGGCAGTGATCAGGTGACTGACAAGGGCATGATCAAGTGACTGCTCATGTGCTGATCAGGTAGCTCTCCTGCCTGAGATCCGTGCCTCAGCAGGCAAGAATCAAGCAGCTGAGCAGGCATGAATCCTGTGGCCCAGCTGGCGATTATCAGGCAGCTGAGCAGGCATGAATCCTGCGGCCCAGCTGGCGATTATCAGGCAGCTGAGCAGGCATGAATCCTGCGGCCCAGCTGGCGATTATCAGGCAGCTGAGCAGGCATGAATCCTGCGGCCCAGCTGGCGATTATCAGGCAGCTGAGCAGGCATGAATCCTGCGGCCCAGCTGGCGATTATCAGGGAGCTGAGCAGGCATGAATCCTGCTGCCAGGCTGGCGATTATCAGGCAGATGAGCAGACATGACTCCTGCGGCCCAGCTGGCGATTATCAGGCTGCTGAGCAGGTATGAATCCTGCAGCCCAGCTGGCGATTATCAAGCAGGTGAGCAGGCGCTGATCCCTCACCTCAGCAGGCACTGATCACGTGCCTGTCATGCAGTGATCAGGTGACTGAGAGGCGCTGATCATGTGACTCCTCATGTGCTGATCAGGTAGCTCTCCTGCACGGATCATGTGCCTCAGCAGGCAAGAATCAAGCAGCTGAGCAGGCATGAATCCTGCGGCCCAGCTGGCGATTATCAGGCAGCTGAGCAGGCATGAATCCTGCGGCCCAGCTGGCGATTATCAGGCAGCTGAGCAGGCATGAATCCTGCGGCCCAGCTGGCGATTATCAGGCAGCTGAGCAGGCATGAATCCTGCGGACCAGCTGGCGATTATCAGGCAGCTGAGAAGGCATGAATCCTGCGGCCCAGCTGGCGATTATCAGGCAGCTGAGCAGGCATGAATCCTGCTGCCAGGCTGGCCATTATCAGGCAGATGAGCAGACATGAATCCTCCGGCCCAGCTGGCGATTATCAGGCAGCTGAGCAGACATGAATCCTACAGCCCAGCTGGCTATTATCAGGCAGCTGAGCAGGCATGAATCCTGCGGCCCAGCTGGCGATTATCAGGCAGCTGAACAGGCATGAATCCTGCAGACCAGCTGGCGATTATCAGGCAGCTGAGCAGGCATGAATCCTGCGGCCCAGCTGGCGATTATCAGGCAGCTGAGCAGGCATGAATCCTGCGGCCCAGCTGGCAATTATCAGGCAGCTGAGAAGGCATGAATCCTGCTGCCCAGCTGGCGATTATCAGGCAGCTGAGCAGGCATGAATCCTGCGGCCCAGCTGGCGATTATCAGGCAGCTGAGCAGGCATGAATCCTGCGGCCCAGCTGGCGATTATCAGGCAGCTGAGCAGGTATGAATCCTGCGGCCCAGCTGGCGATTATCAAGCAGGTGAGCAGGCGCTGATCCCGCACCTCAGCAGGCACTGATCACGTGCCTGTCATGCAGTGATCAGGTGACTGAGAGACGCTGATCATGTGACTGCTCATGTGCTGATCAGGTAGCTCTCCTGCACGGATCATGTGCCTCAGCAGGAAAGAATCAAGCAGCTGAGCAGGCATGAATCCTGCGGCCCAGCTGGCGATTATCAGGCAGCTGAGCAGGCATGAATCCTGCGGCCCTGCTGTCGATTATCAGGCAGCTGAGCAGGCATGAATCCTGCTGCCCAGCTGGCGATTATCAGGCAGCTGAGCAGGCATGAATCCTGCGGCCAGCTGGCGATTATCAGGCAGCTGAGCAGGCATGACTCCTGCGGCCCAGCTGGCGATTATCAGGCAGCTGAGCAGGTATGAATCCTGCGGCCCAGCTGGCGATTATCAAGCAGGTGAGCAGGCGCTGATCCCGCACCTCAGCAGGCACTGATCACGTGCCTGTCATGCAGTGATCAGGTGACTGAGAGGCGCTGATCATGTGACTGCTCATGTGCTGATCAGGTAGCTCTCCTGCACGGATCATGTGCCTCAGCAGGCAAGAATCAAGCAGCTGAGCAGGCATGAATCCTGCGGCCCAGCTGGCGATTATCAGGCAGCTGAGCAGGCATGAATCCTGCGGCCCAGCTGTCGATTATCAGGCAGCTGAGCAGGCATGAATCCTGCTGCCCAGCTGGCGATTATCAGGCAGCTGAGCAGGCATGAATCCTGCGGCCCAGCTGGCGATTATCAGGCAGCTGAGCAGGCATGAATCCTGCGGCCCAGCTGGCGATTATCAGGAAGCTGAGCAGGCATGAATCCTGGGGCCCAGCTGGCGATTATCAGGCAGCTGAGCAGACATGAGTCCTACAGCCCAGCTGGCTATTATCAGCAGCTGAACAGGCATGAATCCTGCGGCCCAGCTGGCGATTATCAGGCAGCTGAGCAGGCATGAATCCTGCGGCCCAGCTGGCGATTATCAGGCAGCTGAGAAGGCATGAATCCTGCGGCCCAGCTGGCGATTAGCAGGCAGCTGAGCAGGCATGAATCCTGCGGCCCAGCTGGCGATTATCAGGCTGCTGAGCAGGCATGAATCCTGCGGCCCAGCTGGCGATTATCAGGCAGCTGAGCAGACATGACTCCTGCGGCCCAGCTGGCGATTATCAGGCAGCTGAGCAGGCATGAATCCAGCGGCCCAGCTGGCGATTATCAGGCAGCTGAGCAGGCATGAATCCTGCGGCCCAGCTGGCGATTATCAGGCAGCTGAGCAGGCATGAATCCTTCGGCCCAGCTGGTGATTATCAGGCACTGAGCAGGCATGAATCCTGTGGCCCAGCTGGCGATTATCAGGAAGCTGAGCAGGCGCTGATCCCGCACCGCAGCAGGCACTGATCAAGTGCCTGTCATGCAGTGATCAGGTGACTGACAGGCGCTGATCATGTGACTGCTCATGTGCTGATCAGGTAGCTCTCCTGCACGGATCATGTGCCTCAGCAGGCAAGAATCAAGCAGCTGAGCAGGCATGAATCCTGTGGCCCAGCTGGCGATTATCAGGCAGCTGAGCAGGCATGAATCCTGCGGCCCAGCTGGCGATTATCAGGCAGCTGAGCAGGCATGAATCCTGCGGCCCAGCTGGCGATTATCAGGCAGCTGAGCAGGCATGAATCCTGCGGCCCAGCTGGCGATTATCAGGCAGCTGAGCAGGCATGAATCCTGCGGCCCAGCTGGCGATTATCAGGGAGCTGAGCAGGCATGAATCCTGCTGCCAGGCTGGCGATTATCAGGCAGATGAGCAGACATGACTCCTGCGGCCCAGCTGGCGATTATCAGGCTGCTGAGCAGGTATGAATCCTGCAGCCCAGCTGGCGATTATCAAGCAGGTGAGCAGGCGCTGATCCCTCACCTCAGCAGGCACTGATCACGTGCCTGTCATGCAGTGATCAGGTGACTGAGAGGCGCTGATCATGTGACTCTCATGTGCTGATCAGGTAGCTCTCCTGCACGGATCACTGTGCCTCAGCAGGCAAGAATCAAGCAGCTGAGCAGACATGAATCCTGCGGCCCAGCTGGCGATTATCAGGCAGCTGAGCAGGCATGAATCCTGCGGCCCAGCTGGCGATTATCAGGCAGCTGAGCAGGCATGAATCCTGCGGCACAGCTGGCGATTATCAGGCAGCTGAGAAGGCATGAATCCTACGGCCCAGCTGGCGATTATCAGGCAGCTGAGCAGGCATGAATCCTGCGGCCCAGCTGGCGATTATCAGGCAGCTGAGCAGGCATGAATCCTGCGGCCCAGCTGGCGATTATCAGGCAGCAGAGCAGGCATGAATCCTGCGGCCCAGCTGGCGATTATCAGGCAGCTGAGCAGGCATGAATCCTGCGGCCCAGCTGGCGATTATCAGGCAGCAGAGCAGGCATGAATCCTGCGGCCCAGCTGGCGATTATCAGGCAGGTGAGCAGGCGCTGATCCCGCACCTCAGCAGGCACTGATCACGTGCCTGTCATGCAGTGATCAGGTGATTGAGAGGCACTGATCATGTGACAGCTCATGTGCTGATCAGGTAGCTCTCCTGCACGGATCATGTGCCTCAGCAGGCAAGAATCAAGCAACTGAGCAGGCATGAATCCTGCGGCCCAGCTGGCGATTATCAGGCAGCTGAGCAGGCATGAATCCTGCGGCCCAGCTGGCGATTATCAGGCAGCTGAGCAGGCATGAATCCTGCGGCCCAGCTGGCGATTATCAGGCAGCTGAGCAGGCATGAATCCTGCAGCCCAGCTGGCGATTATCAGGCAGCTGAGCAGGCATGAATCCTGCGGCCCAGCTGGCGATTATCAGGCAGCTGAGCAGACATGACTCCTGCGGCCCAGCTGGCGATTATCAGGCAGCTGAGCAGGCATGAATCCTGCGGCCCAGCTGGCGATTATCAGGCAGCTGAGCAGGCATGAATCCTGCGGCCCAGCTGGCGATTATCAGGCAGCTGAGCAGGCATGAATCCTTCGGCCCAGCTGGTGATTATCAGGCACTGAGCAGGCATGAATCCTGCGGCCCAGCGCGATTATCAGGAAGCTGAGCAGGCGCTGATCCCGCACCGCAGCAGGCACTGATCAAGTGCCTGTCATGCAGTGATCAGGTGACTGACAGGCGCTGATCATGTGACTGCTCATGTGCTGATCAGGTAGCTCTCCTGCACGGATCATGTGCCTCAGCAGGCAAGAATCAAGCAGCTGAGCAGGCATGAATCCTGTGGCCCAGCTGGCGATTATCAGGCAGCTGAGCAGGCATGAATCCTGCGGCCCAGCTGGCTGTTATCAGGCAGCTGAGCAGGCATGAATCCTGCGTCCCAGCTGGCGATTATCAGGCAGCTGAGCAGGCATGAATCCTGCGGCCCAGCTGGCGATTATCAGGCAGCTGAGCAGGCATGAATCCTGCGGCCCAGCTGGCGATTATCAGGCAGCTGAGCAGGCATGAATCCTGCTGCCAAGCTGGCGATTATCAGGCAGCTGAGCAGGCATGACTCCTGCGGCCCAGCTGGCGATTATCAGGCTGCTGAGCAGGTATGAATCCTGCAGCCCAGCTGGCGATTATCAAGCAGGTGAGCAGGCGCTGATCCCCACCTCAGCAGGCACTGATCACGTGCCTGTCATGCAGTGATCAGGTGACTGAGAGGCGCTGATCATGTGACTCTCATGTGCTGATCAGGTAGCTCTCCTGCACGGATCATGTGCCTCAGCAGGCAAGAATCAAGCAGCTGAGCAGGCATGAATCCTGCGGCCCAGCTGGCGATTATCAGGCAGCTGAGCAGGCATGAATCCTGCGGCCCAGCTGGCGATTATCAGGCAGCTGAGCAGGCATGAATCCTGCGGCCCAGCTGGCGATTATCAGGCAGCTGAGCAGGCATGAATCCTGCGGACCAGCTGGCGATTATCAGGCAGCTGAGAAGGCATGAATCCTGCGGCCCAGCTGGCGATTATCAGGCAGCTGAGCAGGCATGAATCCTGCTGCCCAGCTGGCCATTATCAGGCAGATGAGCAGACATGAATCCTCCGGCCCAGCTGGCGATTATCAGGCAGCTGAGCAGACATGAATCCTACAGCCCAGCTGGCTATTATCAGGCAGCTGAGCAGGCATGAATCCTGCGGCCCAGCTGGCGATTATCAGGCAGCTGAGCAGGCATGAATCCTGCAGACCAGCTGGCGATTATCAGGCAGCTGAGCAGGCATGAATCCTGCGGCCCAGCTGGCGATTATCAGGCAGCTGAGCAGGCATGAATCCTGCGGCCCAGCTGGCAATTATCAGGCAGCTGAGAAGGCATGAATCCTGCCGCCCAGCTGGCGATTATCAGGCAGCTGAGCAGGCATGAATCCTGCGGCCCAGCTGGCGATTATCAGGCAGCTGAGCAGGCATGAATCCTGCGGCCCAGCTGGCGATTATCAGGCAGCTGAGCAGGTATGAATCCTGCGGCCCAGCTGGCGATTATCAAGCAGGTGAGCAGGCGCTGATCCCGCACCTCAGCAGGCACTGATCACGTGCCTGTCATGCAGTGATCAGGTGACTGAGAGACGCTGATCATGTGACTGCTCATGTGCTGATCAGGTAGCTCTCCTGCACGGATCATGTGCCTCAGCAGGCAAGAATCAAGCAGCTGAGCAGGCATGAATCCTGCGGCCCAGCTGGCGATTATCAGGCAGCTGAGCAGGCATGAATCCTGCGGCCCTGCTTTCGATTATCAGGCAGCTGAGCAGGCATGAATCCTGCTGCCCAGCTGGCGATTATCAGGCAGCTGAGCAGGCATGAATCCTGCTGCCAGGCTGGCGATTATCAGGCAGATGAGCAGACATGACACCTGCGGTGCAGCTGGCGATTATCAGGCAGCTGAGCAGGTATGAATCCTGCGGCCCAGCTGGCGATTATCAAGCAGGTGAGCAGGCGCTGATCCCGCACCTCAGCAGGCACTGATCACGTGCCTGTCATGCAGTGATCAGGTGACTGAGAGGCGCTGATCATGTGACTGCTCATGTGCTGATCAGGTAGCTCTCCTGCACGGATCATGTGCCTCAGCAGGCAAGAATCAAGCAGCTGAGCAGGCATGAATCCTGCGGCCCAGCTGGCGATTATCAGGCAGCTGAGCAGGCATGAATCCTGCGGCCCAGCTGTCGATTATCAGGCAGCTGAGCAGGCATGAATCCTGCTGCCCAGCTGGCGATTATCAGGCAGCTGAGCAGGCATGAATCCTGCTGCCCAGCTGGCGATTATCAGGCAGCTGAGCAGGCATGAATCCTGCGGCCCAGCTGGCGATTATCAGGAAGCTGAGCAGGCATGAATCCTGGGGCCCAGCTGGCGATTATCAGGCAGCTGAGCAGACATGAGTCCTACAGCCCAGCTGGCTATTATCAGCAGCTGAACAGGCATGAATCCTGCGGCCCAGCTGGCGATTATCAGGCAGCTGAGCAGGCATGAATCCTGCGGCCCAGCTGGCGATTATCAGGCAGCTGAGAAGGCATGAATCCTGCGGCCCAGCTGGCGATTAGTAGGCAGCTGAGCAGGTATGAATCCTGCGGCCCAGCTGGCGATTATCAGGCTGCTGACCAGGCATGAATCCTGCGGCACAGCTGGCGATTATCAGGCAGCTGAGCAGGCATGACTCCTGCGGCCCAGCTGGCGATTATCAGGCAGCTGAGCAGGCATGAATCCTGCGGCCCAGCTGGCGATTATCAGGCAGCTGAGCAGGCATGAATCCTGCGGCCCAGCTGGCGATTATCAGGCAGCTGAGCAGGCATGAATCCTTCGGCCCAGCTGGTGATTATCAGGCACTGAGCAGGCATGAATCCTGTGGCCCAGCTGGCGATTATCAGGAAGCTGAGCAGGCGCTGATCCCGCACCTCAGCAGGCACTGATCAAGTGCCTGTCATGCAGTGATCAGGTGACTGAGAGGCGCTGATCATGTGACTGCTCATGTGCTGATCAGGTAGCTCTCCTGCACGGATCATGTGCCCAGCAGGCAAGAATCAAGCAGCTGAGCACGCATGAATCCTGCGGCCCAGCTGGCGATTATCAGGCAGCTGAGCAGGCATGAATCCTGCGGCCCAGCTGGCGATTATCAGGCAGCTGAGCAGGCATGAATCCTGCAGCCCAGCTGGCGATTATCAGGCAGCTGAGCAGGCGTGAATCCTGCGGCCCAGCTGGCGTTATCAGGCAGCTGAGCAGGCATGAATCCTGCGGCTCAGCTGGCGATTATCAGGGAGCTGAGCAGGCATGAATCCTACGGCCCAGCTGGCGATTATCAGGCAGCTGAGCAGGCATGACTCCTGCGGCCCAGCTGGCGATTATCAGGCAGCTGAGCAGGTATGAATCCTGCAGCCCAGCTGGCGATTATCAAGCAGGTGAGCAGGCGCTGATCCCTGCCCAGCAGGCACTGATCACGTGCCTGTCATGCAGTGATCAGGTGACTGAGAGGCGCTGATCATGTGACTCCTCATGTGCTGATCAGGTAGCTCTCCTGCACGGATCATGTGCCTCAGCAGGCAAGAATCAAGCAGCTGAGCAGGCATGAATCCTGCGGCCCAGCTGGCGATTATCAGGCAGCTGAGCAGGCATGAATCCTGCGGCCCAGCTGGCGATTATCAGGCAGCTGAGCAGGCATGAATCCTGCGGCCCAGCTGGCGATTATCAGGCAGCTGAGCAGGCATGAATCCTGCGGCCCAGCTGGCGATTATCAGGCAGCTGAGCAGGCATGAATCCTGCGGCCCAGCTGGCGATTATCAGGCAGCTGAGCAGGCATGAATCCTGCGGCCCAGCTGGCGATTATCAGGCAGCTGAGCAGGCATGAATCCTGCGGCCCAGCTGGCGATTATCAGGCAGCTGAGCAGGCATGAATCCTGCGGCCCAGCTGGCGATTATCAGGCAGCTGAGCAGGCATGAATCCTGCGGCCCAGCTGGCGATTATCATGCAGCTGAGCAGGCATGAATCCTGCGGCCCAGCTGGCGATTATCATGCAGCTGAGCAGGCATGAATCCTGCGGCCCAGCTGGCAAGAATCAGGCAGCTGAGCAGGCATGAATCCTGCGGCCCAGCTGGCGATTATCAGGCAGCTGAGCAGGCATGAATCCTGCGGCCCAGCTGGCGATTATCAGGCAGCTGAGCAGGCATGAATCCTGCGGCCCAGCTGGCGATTATCAGGCAGCTGAGCAGGCATGAATCCTGCGGCCCAGCTGGCGATTATCAGGCAGCTGAGCAGGTATGAATCCTGCGGCCCAGCTGGCGATTATCAGGCAGCTGAGCAGGCGCTGATCCCGCACCTCAGCAGGCACTGATCACGTGCCTGTCATGCAGTGATCAGGTGACTGAGAGGCGCTGATCATGTGACTGCTCATGTGCTGATCAGGTAGCTCTCCTGCACGGATCATGTGCCTCAGCAGGCAATAATCAAGCAGCTGAGCAGGCATGAATCCTGCGGCCCAGCTGGCGATTATCAGGCAGCTGAGCAGGCATGAATCCTGCGGCCCAGCTGGCGATTATCAGGCAGCTGAGCAGGCATGAATCCTGCGGCCCAGCTGGCGATTATCAGGCAGCTGAGCAGGCATGAATCCTGCGGCCCAGCTGGCGATTATCAGGCAGCTGAGCAGGCATGAATCCTGCGGCCCAGCTGGCGATTATCAGGAAGCTGAGCAGGCATGAATCCTGCGGCCCAGCTGGCGATTATCAGGCAGCTGAGCAGGCATGAGTCCTGCGGCCCAGCTGGCTATTATCAGCAGCTGAACAGGCATGAATCCTGCGGCCCAGCTGGCGATTATCAGGCAGCTGAGCAGGCATGAATCCTGCGGCCCAGCTGGCGATTATCAGGCAGCTGAGCAGGCATGAATCCTGCGGCCCAGCTGGCGATTAGCAGGCAGCTGAGCAGGCATGAATCCTGCGGCCCAGCTGGCGATTATCAGGCAGCTGAGCAGGCATGAATCCTGCGGCCCAGCTGGCGATTATCAGGCAGCTGAGCAGGCATGAATCCTGCGGCCCAGCTGGCGATTATCAGGCAGCTGAGCAGGCATGAATCCTGCGGCCCAGCTGGCGATTATCAGGCAGCTGAGCAGGCATGACTCCTGCGGCCCAGCTGGCGATTATCAGGCAGCTGAGCAGGCATGAATCCTGCGGCCCAGCTGGCGATTATCAGGCAGCTGAGCAGGCGCTGATCCCGCACCTCAGCAGGCACTGATCACGTGCCTGTCATGCAGTGATCAGGTGACTGAGAGGCGCTGATCATGTGACTGCTCATGTGCTGATCAGGTAGCTCTCCTGCACGGATCATGTGCCTCAGCAGGCAAGAATCAAGCAGCTGAGCAGGCATGAATCCTGCGGCCCAGCTGGCGATTATCAGGCAGCTGAGCAGGCATGAATCCTGCGGCCCAGCTGGCGATTATCAGGCAGCTGAGCAGGCATGAATCCTGCGGCCCAGCTGGCGATTATCAGGCAGCTGAGCCGGCATGAATCCTGCGGCCCAGCTGGCGATTATCAGGCAGCTGAGCAGGCATGAATCCTGCGGCCCAGCTGGCGATTATCAGGCAGCTGAGCAGGCATGACTCCTGCGGCCCAGCTGGCGATTATCAGGCAGCTGAGCCGGCATGAATCCTGCGGCCCAGCTGGCGATTATCAGGCAGCTGAGCAGGCATGAATCCTGCGGCCCAGCTGGCGATTATCAGGCAGCTGAGCAGGCATGAATCCTGCGGCCCAGCTGGCGATTATCAGGCAGCTGAGCAGGCATGAATCCTGCGGCCCAGCTGGCGATTATCAGGCAGCTGAGCAGGCATGAATCCTGCGGCCCAGCTGGCGATTATCAGGCAGCTGAGCAGGCATGAATCCTGCGGCCCAGCTGGCGATTATCAGGCAGCTGAGCAGGCATGAATCCTGCGGCCCAGCTGGCGATTATCAGGCAGCTGAGCAGGCATGAATCCTGCGGCCCAGCTGGCGATTATCAGGCAGCTGAGCAGGCATGAATCCTGCGGCCCAGCTGGCGATTATCAGGCAGCTGAGCAGGCATGAATCCTGCGGCCCAGCTGGCGATTATCAGGCAGCTGAGCAGGCATGAATCCTGCGGCCCAGCTGGCGATTATCAGGCAGCTGAGCAGGCATGAATCCTGCGGCCCTGCTGGCGATTATCAGGCAGCTGAGCAGGCATGAATCCTGCGGCCCAGCTGGCGATTATCAGGCAGCTGAGCAGGCATGAATCCTGCGGCCCAGCTGGCGATTATCAGGCAGCTGAGCAGGCATGAAACCTGCGGCGCAGCTGGCGATTATCAGGCAGCTGAGCAGGCATGAATCCTGCGGCCCAGCTGGCGATTATCAGGCAGCTGAGCAGGCGCTGATCCCGCACCTCAGCAGGCACTGATCACGTGCCTGTCATGCAGTGATCAGGTGACTGAGAGGCGCTGATCATGTGACTGCTCATGTGCTGATCAGGTAGCTCTCCTGCACGGATCATGTGCCTCAGCAGGCAAGAATCAAGCAGCTGAGCAGGCATGAATCCTGCGGCCCAGCTGGCGATTATCAGGCAGCTGAGCAGGCATGAATCCTGCGGCCCAGCTGTCGATTATCAGGCAGCTGAGCAGGCATGAATCCTGCGGCCCAGCTGGCGATTATCAGGCAGCTGAGCAGGCATGAATCCTGCGGCCCAGCTGGCGATTATCAGGCAGCTGAGCAGGCATGAATCCTGCGGCCCAGCTGGCGATTATCAGGCAGCTGAGCAGGCATGAATCCTGCGGCCCAGCTGGCGATTATCAGGCAGCTGAGCAGGCATGAGTCCTGCGGCCCAGCTGGCGTTATCAGGCAGCTGAGCAGGCATGAATCCTGCGGCCCAGCTGGCGATTATCAGGCAGCTGAGCAGGCATGAATCCTGCGGCCCAGCTGGCGATTATCAGGCAGCTGAGAAGGCATGAATCCTGCGGCCCAGCTGGCGATTAGCAGGCAGCTGAGCAGGCATGAATCCTGCGGCCCAGCTGGCGATTATCAGGCAGCTGACCAGGCATGAATCCTGCGGCCCAGCTGGCGATTATCAGGCAGCTGAGCAGGCATGACTCCTGCGGCCCAGCTGGCGATTATCAGGCAGCTGAGCAGGCATGAATCCTGCGGCCCAGCTGGCGATTATCAGGCAGCTGAGCAGGCATGAATCCTGCGGCCCAGCTGGCGATTATCAGGCAGCTGAGCAGGCATGAATCCTGCGGCCCAGCTGGTGATTATCAGGCACTGAGCAGGCATGAATCCTGCGGCCCAGCTGGCGATTATCAGGCAGCTGAGCAGGCATGATCCCGCACCTCAGCAGGCACTGATCAAGTGCCTGTCATGCAGTGATCAGGTGACTGAGAGGCGCTGATCATGTGACTGCTCATGTGCTGATCAGGTAGCTCTCCTGCACGGATCATGTGCCTCAGCAGGCAAGAATCAAGCAGCTGAGCAGGCATGAATCCGGCGGCCCAGCTGGCGATTATCAGGCAGCTGAGCAGGCATGAATCCTGCGGCCCAGCTGGCGATTATCAGGCAGCTGAGCAGGCATGAATCCTGCGGCCCAGCTGGCGATTATCAGGCAGCTGAGCAGGCATGAATCCTGCGGCCCAGCTGGCGATTATCAGGCAGCTGAGCAGGCATGAATCCTGCGGCCCAGCTGGCGGTTATCAGGGAGCTGAGCAGGCATGAATCCTTCGGCCCAGCTGGCGATTATCAGGCAGATGAGCAGACATGACTCCTGCGGCCCAGCTGGCGATTATCAGGCTGCTGAGCAGGTATGAATCCTGCGGACCAGCTGGCGATTATCAGGCAGCTGAGCAGGCGCTGATCCCGCACCTCAGCAGGCACTGATCACGTGCCTGTCATGCAGTGATCAGGTGACTGAGAGGCGCTGATCATGTGACTGCTCATGTGCTGATCAGGTAGCTCTCCTGCACGGATCATGTGCCTCAGCAGGCAAGAATCAAGCAGCTGAGCAGGCATGAATCCTGCGGCCCAGCTGGCGATTATCAGGCAGCTGAGCAGGCATGAATCCTGCGGCCCAGCTGGCGATTATCAGGCAGCTGAGCAGGCATGAATCCTGCGGCCCAGCTGGCGATTATCAGGCAGCTGAGCAGGCATGAATCCTGCGGACCAGCTGGCGATTATCAGGCAGCTGAGCAGGCATGAATCCTGCGGCCCAGCTGGCGATTATCAGGCAGCTGAGCAGGCATGAATCCTGCGGCCCAGCTGGCGATTATCAGGCAGCTGAGCAGGCATGAATCCTCCGGCCCAGCTGGCGATTATCAGGCAGCTGAGCAGACATGAATCCTACAGCCCAGCTGGCGATTATCAGGCAGCTGAGCAGGCATGAATCCTGCGGCCCAGCTGGCGATTATCAGGCAGCTGAGCAGGCATGAATCCTGCAGACCAGCTGGCGATTATCAGGCAGCTGAGCAGGCATGAATCCTGCGGCCCAGCTGGCGATTATCAGGCAGCTGAGCAGGCATGAATCCTGCGGCCCAGCTGGCAATTATCAGGCAGCTGAGAAGGCATGAATCCTGCGGCCCAGCTGGCGATTATCAGGCAGCTGAGCAGGCATGAATCCTGCGGCCCAGCTGGCGATTATCAGGCAGCTGAGCAGGCATGAATCCTGCGGCCCAGCTGGCGATTATCAGGCAGCTGAGCAGGTATGAATCCTGCGGCCCAGCTGGCGATTATCAGGCAGCTGAGCAGGCGCTGATCCCGCACCTCAGCAGGCACTGATCACGTGCCTGTCATGCAGTGATCAGGTGACTGAGAGGCGCTGATCATGTGACTGCTCATGTGCTGATCAGGTAGCTCTCCTGCACGGATCATGTGCCTCAGCAGGCAAGAATCAAGCAGCTGAGCAGGCATGAATCCTGCGGCCCAGCTGGCGATTATCAGGCAGCTGAGCAGGCATGAATCCTGCGGCCCAGCTGTCGATTATCAGGCAGCTGAGCAGGCATGAATCCTGCGGCCCAGCTGGCGATTATCAGGCAGCTGAGCAGGCATGAATCCTGCGGCCCAGCTGGCGATTATCAGGCAGCTGAGCAGGCATGAATCCTGCGGCCCAGCTGGCGATTATCAGGAAGCTGAGCAGGCATGAATCCTGGGGCCCAGCTGGCGATTATCAGGCAGCTGAGCAGACATGAATCCTACAGCCCAGCTGGCTATTATCAGCAGCTGAACAGGCATGAATCCTGCGGCCCAGCTGGCGATTATCAGGCAGCTGAGCAGGCATGAATCCTGCGGCCCAGCTGGCGATTATCAGGCAGCTGAGAAGGCATGAATCCTGCGGCCCAGCTGGCGATTAGCAGGCAGCTGAGCAGGCATGAATCCTGCGGCCCAGCTGGCGATTATCAGGCTGCTGAGCAGGCATGAATCCTGCGGCACAGCTGGCGATTATCAGGCAGCTGAGCAGGCATGAATCCTACGGCCCAGCTGGCGATTATCAGGCAGCTGAGCAGGCATGAATCCTGCGGCGCAGCTGGCGATTATCAGGCAGCTGAGCAGGCATGAATCCTGCGGACCAGCTGGCGATTATCAGGCAGCTGAGCAGGCATGAATCCTGCGGCCCAGCTGGCGATTATCAGGCAGCTGAGCAGGCGCTGATCCCGCACCTCAGCAGGCACTGATCACGTGCCTGTCATGCAGTGATCAGGTGATTGAGAGGCACTGATCATGTGACTGCTCATGTGCTGATCAGGTAGCTCTCCTGCACGGATCATGTGCCTCAGCAGGCAAGAATCAAGCAGCTGAGCAGGCATGAATCCTGCGGCCCAGCTGGCGATTATCAGGCAGCTGAGCAGGCATGAATCCTGCGGCCCAGCTGGCGATTATCAGGCAGCTGAGCAGGCATGAATCCTGCTGCCCAGCTGGCGATTATCAGGCAGCTGAGCCGGCATGAATCCTGCGGCCCAGCTGGCGATTATCAGGCAGCTGAGCAGGCATGAATCCTGCGGCCCAGCTGGCGATTATCAGGCAGCTGAGCAGACATGACTCCTGCGGCCCAGCTGGCGATTATCAGGCAGCTGAGCCGGCATGAATCCTGCGGCCCAGCTGGCGATTATCAGGCAGCTGAGCAGGCATGAATCCTGCGGCCCAGCTGGCGATTATCAGGCAGCTGAGCAGGCATGAATCCTGCGGCCCAGCTGGCGATTATCAGGCAGCTGAGCAGGCATGAATCCTGCGGCCCAGCTGGCCATTATCAGGCAGCTGAGCAGACATGAATCCTACGGCCCAGCTGGCGATTATCAGGCAGCTGAGCAGACATGAATCCTGCGGCCCAGCTGGCTATTATCAGGCAGCTGAGCAGGCATGAATCCTGCGGCCCAGCTGGCGATTATCAGGCAGCTGAGCAGGCATGAATCCTGCAGACCAGCTGGCGATTATCAGGCAGCTGAGCAGGCATGAATCCTGCGGCCCAGCTGGCGATTATCAGGCAGCTGAGCAGGCATGAATCCTGCGGCCCAGCTGGCGGTTATCAGGCAGCTGAGAAGGCATGAATCCTGCCGCCCAGCTGGCGATTATCAGGCAGCTGAGCAGGCATGAATCCTGCGGCCCAGCTGGCGATTATCAGGCAGCTGAGCAGGCATGAATCCTGCGGCCCAGCTGGCGATTATCAGGCAGCTGAGCAGGTCTGAATCCTGCGGCCCAGCTGGCGATTATCAGGCAGCTGAGCAGGCGCTGATCCCGCACCTCAGCAGGCACTGATCACGTGCCTGTCATGCAGTGATCAGGTGACTGAGAGGCGCTGATCATGTGACTGCTCATGTGCTGATCAGGTAGCTCTCCTGCACGGATCATGTGCCTCAGCAGGCAAGAATCAAGCAGCTGAGCAGGCATGAATCCTGCGGCCCAGCTGGCGATTATCAGGCAGCTGAGCAGGCATGAATCCTGCGGCCCTGCTGGCGATTATCAGGCAGCTGAGCAGGCATGAATCCTGCGGCCCAGCTGGCGATTATCAGGCAGCTGAGCAGGCATGAATCCTGCGGCCCAGCTGGCGATTATCAGGCAGCTGAGCAGGCATGACTCCTGCGGCCCAGCTGGCGATTATCAGGCAGCTGAGCAGGCATGAATCCTGCGGCCCAGCTGGCGATTATCAGGCAGCTGAGCAGGCGCTGATCCCGCACCTCAGCAGGCACTGATCACGTGCCTGTCATGCAGTGATCAGGTGACTGAGAGGCGCTGATCATGTGACTGCTCATGTGCTGATCAGGTAGCTCTCCTGCACGGATCATGTGCCTCAGCAGGCAAGAATCAAGCAGCTGAGCAGGCATGAATCCTGCGGCCCAGCTGGCGATTATCAGGCAGCTGAGCAGGCATGAATCCTGCGGCCCAGCTGGCGATTATCAGGCAGCTGAGCAGGCATGAATCCTGCGGCCCAGCTGGCGATTATCAGGCAGCTGAGCAGGCATGAATCCTGCGGCCCAGCTGGCGATTATCAGGCAGCTGAGCAGGCATGAATCCTGCGGCCCAGCTGGCGATTATCAGGAAGCTGAGCAGGCATGAATCCTGCGGCCCAGCTGGCGATTATCAGGCAGCTGAGCAGGCATGAGTCCTGCGGCCCAGCTGGCTATTATCAGCAGCTGAACAGGCATGAATCCTGCGGCCCAGCTGGCGATTATCAGGCAGCTGAGCAGGCATGAATCCTGCGGCCCAGCTGGCGATTATCAGGCAGCTGAGCAGGCATGAATCCTGCGGCCCAGCTGGCGATTAGCAGGCAGCTGAGCAGGCATGAATCCTGCGGCCCAGCTGGCGATTATCAGGCTGCTGAGCAGGCATGAATCCTGCGGCACAGCTGGCGATTATCAGGCAGCTGAGCAGGCATGAATCCTGCGGCCCAGCTGGCGATTATCAGGCAGCTGAGCAGGCATGAATCCTGCGGCGCAGCTGGCGGTTATCAGGCAACTGAGCAGGCAGGAATCCTGCGGCCCAGCTGGCGATTATCAGGCAGCTGAGCAGGCATGATTCCTGCGGCCCAGCTGGCGATTATCAGGCAGCTGAGCAGGCGCTGATCCCGCACCTCAGCAGGCACTGATCACGTGCCTGTCATGCAGTGATCAGGTGATTGAGAGGCACTGATCATGTGACTACTCATGTGCTGATCAGGTAGCTCTCCTGCACGGATCATGTGCCTCAGCAGGCAAGAATCAAGCAGCTGAGCAGGCATGAATCCTGCGGCCCAGCTGGCGATTATCAGGCAGCTGAGCAGGCATGAATCCTGTGGCCCAGCTGGCGATTATCAGGAAGCTGAGCAGGCATGAATCCTGCTGCCCAGCTGGCGATTATCAGGCAGCTGAGCCGGCATGAATCCTGCGGCCCAGCTGGCGATTATCAGGCAGCTGAGCAGGCATGAATCCTGCGGCCCAGCTGGCGATTATCAGGCAGCTGAGCAGACATGACTCCTGCGGCCCAGCTGGCGATTATCAGGCAGCTGAGCCGGCATGAATCCTGCGGCCCAGCTGGCGATTATCAGGCAGCTGAGCCGGCATGAATCCTGCGGCCCAGCTGGCGATTATCAGGCAGCTGAGCAGGCATGAATCCTTCGGCCCAGCTGGTGATTATCAGGCACTGAGCAGGCATGAATTCTGCGGCCCAGCTGGCGATTATCAGGAAGCTGAGCAGGCGCTGATCCCGCACCTCAGCAGGCACTGATCACGTGCCTGTCATGCAGTGATCAGGTGACTGAGAGGCGCTGATCATGTGACTGCTCATGTGCTGATCAGGTAGCTCTCCTGCACGGATCATGTGCCTCAGCAGGCAAGAATCAAGCAGCTGAGCAGGCATGAATCCTGCGGCCCAGCTGGCGATTATCAGGCTGCTGAGCAGGCATGAATCCTGCGGCCCAGCTGGCGATTATTAGGCAGCTGAGCAGGCATGAATCCTGCTACCCAGCTGGCGATTATCAGGCAGCTGAGCAGGCATGAATCCTGCGACCCAGCTGGCGATTATCAGGCAGCTGAGCAGGCATGAATCCTGCGGCCCAGCTGGCGATTATCAGGCAGCTGAGCAGGCATGACTCCTGCGGCCCAGCTTGCGATTATCAGGCAGCTGAGAAGGCATGAATCCTGCGGCCCAGCTGGCGATTATCAGGCAGCTGAGCAGGCATGAATCCTGCTGCCCAGCTGGCGATTATCAGGCAGCTGAGCAGGCATGACTCCTGCGGCCCAGCTGGCGATTATCAGGCTGCTGAGCAGGTATGAATCCTGCAGCCCAGCTGGCGATTATCAGGCAGCTGAGCAGGCGCTGATCCCGCACCTCAGCAGGCACTGATCACGTGCCTGTCATGCAGTGATCAGGTGACTGAGAGGCGCTGATCATGTGACTGCTCATGTTCTGATCAGGTAGCTCTCCTGCACGGATCATGTGCCTCAGCAGGCAAGAATCAAGCAGCTGAGCAGGCATGAATCCTGCGGACCAGCTGGCGATTATCAGGCAGCTGAGCAGGCATGAATCCTGCGGACCAGCTGGCGATTATCAGGCAGCTGAGAAGGCATGAATCCTGCGGCCCAGCTGGCGATTATCAGGCAGCTGAGCAGGCATGAATCCTGCGGACCAGCTGGCGATTATCAGGCAGATGAGCAGACATGAATCCTGCGGCCCAGCTGGCGATTATCAGGCAGGTGAGCAGGCGCTGATCCCGCACCTCAGCAGGCACTGATCACGTGCCTGTCATGCAGTGATCAGGTGACTGAGAGGCGCTGATCATGTGACTGCTCATGTGCTGATCAGGCAGCTCTCCTGCATGGATCATGTGCCTCAGCTGGCTAGAATCAAGCAGCTGAGCAGGCATGAATCCTGCGGCCCAGCTGGCGATTATCAGGCAGCTGAGCAGGCATGAATCCTGCGGCCCAGCTGGCGATTATCAGGCAGCTGAGCAGGCATGAATCCTGCGGCCCAGCTGGCGATTATCAGGCAGCTGAGCAGGCATGAATCCTGCGGCCCAGCTGGCGATTATGAGGCAGCTGAGCAGGCATGACTCCTGCGGCCCAGCTGGCGATTATCAGGCAGCTGAGCAGGCATGAATCCTGCGGCCCAGCTGGCGATTATCAGGCAGCTGAGCAGGCGCTGATCCCGCACCTCAGCAGGCACTGATCACGTGCCTGTCATGCAGTGATCAGGTGACTGAGAGGCGCTCATCATGTGACTGCTCATGTGCTGATCAGGTAGCTCTCCTGCACGGATCATGTGCCTCAGCAGGCAAGAATCAAGCAGCTGAGCAGGCATGAATCCTGCGGCCCAGCTGGCGATTATCAGGCAGCTGAGCAGACATGACTCCTGCGGCCCAGCTGGCGATTATCAGGCAGCTGAGCAGGTATGAATCCTGCGGCCCAGCTGGCGATTATCAGGCAGCTGAGCAGGCATGAATCCTGCTGCCCAGCTGGCGATTATCAGGCAGCTGAGCAGGCATGACTCCTGCGGCCCAGCTGGCGATTATCAGGCAGCTGAGCAGGCATGAATCCTGCGGCCCAGCTGGCGATTATCAGGCAGCTGAGCAGGCGCTGATCCCGCACCTCAGCAGGCACTGATCACGTGCCTGTCATGCAGTGATCAGGTGACTGAGAGGCGCTGATCATGTGACTGCTCATGTGCTGATCAGGTAGCTCTCCTGCACGGATCATGTGCCTCAGCAGGCAAGATTCAAGCAGCTGAGCAGGCATGAATCCTGCGGCCCAGCTGGCGATTATCAGGCAGCTGAGCAGGCATGAATCCTGCGGCCCAGCTGGCGATTATCAGGCAGCTGAGCAGGCATGAATCCTGCTGCCCAGCTGGCGATTATCAGGCAGCTGAGCAGGCATGAATCCTGCGGCCCAGCTGGCGATTATCAGGCAGCTGAGCAGGCATGAATCCTGCGGCCCAGCTGGCGATTATCAGGCAGCTGAGCAGGCGCTGATCCCGCTCAGCAGGCACTGATCACGTGCCTGTCATGCAGTGATCAGGTGACTGAGGCGCTGATCATGTGACTGCTCATGTGCTAATCAGGTAGCTCTCCTGCACGGATCATGTGCCCAGCAGGCAAGAATCAAGCAGCTGAGCAGGCATGAATCCTGCGGCCCAGCTGGCGATTATCAGGCAGCTGAGCAGGCATGAATCCTGCGGCCCAGCTGGCGATTATCAGGCAGCTGAGCAGGCATGAATCCTGCGGCCCAGCTGGCGATTATCAGGCAGCTGAGCAGGCATGAATCCTGCGGCCCAGCTGGCGATTATCAGGCAGCTGAGCAGGCGCTGATCCCGCGCCCCAGCAGGCACTGATCACGTGCCTGTCATGCAGTGATCAGGTGACTGAGAGGCGCTGATCATGTGACTGCTCATGTGCTGATCAGGTAGCTCTCCTGCACGGATCATGTGCCTCAGCTGGCAAGAATCAAGCAGCTGAGCAGGCATGAATCCTGCGGCCCAGCTGGCGATTATCAGGCAGCTGAGCAGGCATGAATCCTGCGGCCCAGCTGGCGATTATCAGGCAGCTGAGCAGGCATGAATCCTGCGGCCCAGCTGGCGATTATCAGGCAGCTGAGCAGGCATGAATCCTGCGGCCCAGCTGGCGATTATCAGGCAGCTGAGCAGGCATGACTCCTGCGGCCCAGCTGGCGATTATCAGGCAGCTGAGCAGGCATGAATCCTGCGGCCCAGCTGGCGATTATCAGGCAGCTGAGCAGGCGCTGATCCCGCACCTCAGCAGGCACTGATCACGTGCCTGTCATGCAGTGATCAGGTGACTGAGAGGCGCTCATCATGTGACTGCTCATGTGCTGATCAGGTAGCTCTCCTGCACGGATCATGTGCCTCAGCAGGCAAGAATCAGGCAGCTGAGCAGGCATGAATCCTGCGGCCCAGCTGGCGATTATCAGGCAGCTGAGCAGGCATGAATCCTGCGGCCCAGCTGGCGATTATCAGGCAGCTGAGCAGGCATGAATCCTGCGGCCCAGCTGGCGATTATCAGGCAGCTGAGCAGGCATGAATCCTGCGGCCCAGCTGGCGATTATCAGGCAGCTGAGCAGGCATGACTCCTGCGGCCCAGCTGGCGATTATCAGGCAGCTGAGCAGGCATGAATCCTGCGGCCCAGCTGGCGATTATCAGGCAGCTGAGCAGGCGCTGATCCCGCACCTCAGCAGGCACTGATCACGTGCCTGTCATGCAGTGATCAGGTGACTGAGAGGCGCTGATCATGTGACTGCTCATGTGCTGATCAGGTAGCTCTCCTGCACGGATCATGTGCCTCAGCAGGCAAGATTCAAGCAGCTGAGCAGGCATGAATCCTGCGGCCCAGCTGGCGATTATCAGGCAGCTGAGCAGGCATGAATCCTGCGGCCCAGCTGGCGATTATCAGGCAGCTGAGCAGGCATGAATCCTGCTGCCCAGCTGGCGATTATCAGGCAGCTGAGCAGGCATGAATCCTGCGACCCAGCTGGCGATTATCAGGCAGCTGAGCAGGCATGAATCCTGCGGCCCAGCTGGCGATTATCAGGCAGCTGAGCAGGCGCTGATCCCGCACCTCAGCAGGCACTGATCACGTGCCTGTCATGCAGTGATCAGGTGACTGAGGGGCGCCGATCATGTGACTGCTCATGTGCTGATCAGGTAGCTCTCCTGCACGGATCATGTGCCTCAGCAGGCAAGAATCAAGCAGCTGAGCAGGCATGAATCCTGCGGCCCAGCTGGCGATTATCAGGCAGCTGAGCAGGCATGAATCCTGCGGCCCAGCTGGCGATTATCAGGCAGCTGAGCAGGCATGAATCCTGCGGCCCAGCTGGCGATTATCAGGCAGCTGAGCAGGCATGAATCCTGCGGCCCAGCTGGCGATTATCAGGCAGCTGAGCAGGCATGAATCCTGCGGCCCAGCTGGCGATTATCAGGCAGCTGAGCAGGCATGAATCCTGGGGCCCAGCTGGCGATTATCAGGCAGCTGAGCAGACATGAATCCTACAGCCCAGCTGGCTATTATCAGGCAGCTGAACAGGCATGAATCCTGCGGCCCAGCTGGCGATTATCAGGCAGCTGAGCAGGCATGAATCCTGCGGCCCAGCTGGCGATTATCAGGCAGCTGAGCAGGCATGAATCCTGCGGCCCAGCTGGCGATTAGCAGGCAGCTGAGCAGGCATGAATCCTGCGGCCCAGCTGGCGATTATCAGGCTGCTGAGCAGGCATGAATCCTGCGGCACAGCTGGCGATTATCAGGCAGCTGAGCAGGCATGAATCCTACGGCCCAGCTGGCGATTATCAGGCAGCTGAGCAGGCATGAATCCTGCGGCGCAGCTGGCGATTATCAGGCAGCTGAGCAGGCATGAATCCTGCGGACCAGCTGGCGATTATCAGGCAGCTGAGCAGGCATGAATCCTGCGGCCCAGCTGGCGATTATCAGGCAGCTGAGCAGGCGCTGATCCCGCACCTCAGCAGGCACTGATCACGTGCCTGTCATGCAGTGATCAGGTGATTGAGAGGCGCTGATCATGTGACTGCTCATGTGATGATCAGGTAGCTCTCCTGCACGGATCATTTGCCTCAGCAGGCAAGAATCAAGCAGTTGAGCAGGCATGAATCCTGCGGCCCAGCTGGCGATTATCAGGCAGCTGAGCAGTCATGAATCCTGCGGCCCAGCTGGCGATTATCAGGCAGCTGAGCAATCATGAATCCTGCGGCCCAGCTGGCGATTATCAGGCAGCTGAGCAGGCATGAATCCTACGGCCCAGCTGGCGATTATCAGGCAGCTGAGCCGGCATGAATCCTGCGGCCCAGCTGGCGATTATCAGGCAGCTGAGCAGGCATGAATCCTGCGGACCAGCTGGCGATTATCAGGCAGCTGAGCAGGCATGAATCCTGCGGCCCACCTGGCGATTATCAGGCAGCTGAGCAGGCATGAATCCTGCGGCCCAGCTGGCGATTATCAGGCAGCTGAGCAGGCATGAATCCTGCGGCCCAGCTGGCGATTATCAGGCAGCTGAGCAGACATGAATCCTCCGGCCCAGCTGGCTATTATCAGGCAGCTGAGCAGACATGAATCCTACAGCCCAGCTGGCTATTATCAAGCAGCTGAGCAGGCATGAATCCTGCGGCCCAGCTGGCGATTATCAGGCAGCTGAGCAGGCATGAATCCTGCGGACCAGCTGGCCATTATCAGGCAGATGAGCAGACATGAATCCTGCGGCCCAGCTGGCGATTATCAGGCAGCTGAGCAGGCATGAATCCTGCGGCCCAGCTGGCGATTATCAGGCAGCTGAGAAGGCATGAATCCTGCGGCCCAGCTGGCGATTATCAGGCAGCTGAGCAGGCATGAATCCTGCGGCCCAGCTGGCGATTATCAGGCAGCTGAGCAGGCATGAATCCTGCGGCCCAGCTGGCGATTATCAGGCAGCTGAGCAGGAATGAATCCTGCGGCCCAGCTGGCGATTATCAGGCAGCTGAGCAGGCGCTGATCCCGCACCTCAGCAGGCACTGATCACGTGCCTGTCATGCAGTGATCAGGTGACTGAGAGGCGCTGATCATGTGACTGCTCATGTGCTGATCAGGTAGCTCTCCTGCACGGATCATGTGCCTCAGCAGGCAAGAATCAAGCAGCTGAGCAGGCATGAATCCTGCGGCCCAGCTGGCGATTATCAGGCAGCTGAGCAGGCATGAATCCTGCGGCCCTGCTGTCGATTATCAGGCAGCTGAGCAGGCATGAATCCTGCGGCCCAGCTGGCGATTATCAGGCAGCTGAGCAGGCATGAATCCTGCGGCCCAGCTGGCGATTATCAGGCAGCTGAGCAGGCATGAATCCTGCGGCCCAGCTGGCGATTATCAGGCAGCTGAGCAGGCATGAATCCTGCGGCCCAGCTGGCGATTATCAGGCAGCTGAGCAGGCGCTGATCCCGCACCTCAGCAGGCACTGATCACGTGCCTGTCATGCAGTGATCAGGTGACTGAGAGGCGCTGATCATGTGACTGCTCATGTGCTGATCAGGTAGCTCTCCTGCACGGATCATGTGCCTCAGCAGGCAAGAATCAAGCAGCTGAGCAGGCATGAATCCTGCGGCCCAGCTGGCGATTATCAGGCAGCTGAGCAGGCATGAATCCTGCGGCCCAGCTGGCGATTATCAGGCAGCTGAGCAGGCATGAATCCTGCGGCCCAGCTGGCGATTATCAGGCAGCTGAGCAGGCATGAATCCTGCGGCCCAGCTGGCGATTATCAGGCAGCTGAGCAGGCATGAATCCTGCGGCCCAGCTGGCGATTATCAGGCAGCTGAGCAGGCATGAATCCTGCGGCCCAGCTGGCGATTATCAGGCAGCTGAGCAGGCATGAATCCTGCGGCCCAGCTGGCGATTATCAGGCAGCTGAGCAGGCATGAATCCTGCGGCCCAGCTGGCGATTATCAGGCAGCTGAGCAGGCATGAATCCTGCGGCCCAGCTGGCGATTATCAGGCAGCTGAGCAGGCATGAATCCTGCGGCCCAGCTGGCGATTATCAGGCAGCTGAGCAGGCATGAATCCTGCGGCCCAGCTGGCGATTATCAGGCAGCTGAGCAGGCATGAATCCTGCGGCCCAGCTGGCGATTATCAGGCAGCTGAGCAGGCATGAATCCTGCGGCCCAGCTGGCGATTATCAGGCAGCTGAGCAGGCATGAATCCTGCGGCCCAGCTGGCGATTATCAGGCAGCTGAGCAGGCATGAATCCTGCGGCCCAGCTGGCGATTATCAGGCAGCTGAGCAGGCATGAATCCTGCGGCCCAGCTGGCGATTATCAGGCAGCTGAGCAGGCGCTGATCCCGCACCTCAGCAGGCACTGATCACGTGCCTGTCATGCAGTGATCAGGTGACTGAGAGGCGCTGATCATGTGACTGCTCATGTGCTGATCAGGTAGCTCTCCTGCACGGATCATGTGCCTCAGCAGGCAAGAATCAAGCAGCTGAGCAGGCATGAATCCTGCGGCCCAGCTGGCGATTATCAGGCAGCTGAGCAGGCATGAATCCTGCGGCCCAGCTGGCGATTATCAGGCAGCTGAGCAGGCATGAATCCTGCGGCCCAGCTGGCGATTATCAGGCAGCTGAGCAGGCATGAATCCTGCGGCCCAGCTGGCGATTATCAGGCAGCTGAGCAGGCATGAATCCTGCGGCCCAGCTGGCGATTATCAGGCAGCTGAGCAGGCATGAATCCTGCGGCCCAGCTGGCGATTATCAGGCAGCTGAGCAGGCATGAATCCTGCGGCCCAGCTGGCGATTATCAGGCAGCTGAGCAGGCATGAATCCTGCGGCCCAGCTGGCGATTATCAGGCAGCTGAGCAGGCATGAATCCTGCGGCCCAGCTGGCGATTATCAGGCAGCTGAGCAGGCATGAATCCTGCGGCCCAGCTGGCGATTATCAGGCAGCTGAGCAGGCGCTGATCCCGCACCTCAGCAGGCACTGATCACGTGCCTGTCATGCAGTGATCAGGTGACTGAGAGGCGCTGATCATGTGACTGCTCATGTGCTGATCAGGTAGCTCTCCTGCACGGATCATGTGCCTCAGCAGGCAAGAATCAAGCAGCTGAGCAGGCATGAATCCTGCGGCCCAGCTGGCGATTATCAGGCAGCTGAGCAGGCATGAATCCTGCGGCCCAGCTGGCGATTATCAGGCAGCTGAGCAGGCATGAATCCTGCGGCCCAGCTGGCGATTATCAGGCAGCTGAGCAGGCATGAATCCTGCGGCCCAGCTGGCGATTATCAGGCAGCTGAGCAGGCATGAATCCTGCGGCCCAGCTGGCGATTATCAGGCAGCTGAGCAGGCATGAATCCTGCGGCCCAGCTGGCGATTATCAGGCAGCTGAGCAGGCATGAATCCTGCGGCCCAGCTGGCGATTATCAGGCAGCTGAGCAGGCATGAATCCTGCGGCCCAGCTGGCGATTATCAGGCAGCTGAGCAGGCATGAATCCTGCGGCCCAGCTGGCGATTATCAGGCAGCTGAGCAGGCATGAATCCTGCGGCCCAGCTGGCGATTATCAGGCAGCTGAGCAGGCGCTGATCCCGCACCTCAGCAGGCACTGATCACGTGCCTGTCATGCAGTGATCAGGTGACTGAGAGGCGCTGATCATGTGACTGCTCATGTGCTGATCAGGTAGCTCTCCTGCACGGATCATGTGCCTCAGCAGGCAAGAATCAAGCAGCTGAGCAGGCATGAATCCTGCGGCCCAGCTGGCGATTATCAGGCAGCTGAGCAGGCATGAATCCTGCGGCCCAGCTGGCGATTATCAGGCAGCTGAGCAGGCATGAATCCTGCGGCCCAGCTGGCGATTATCAGGCAGCTGAGCAGGCATGAATCCTGCGGCCCAGCTGGCGATTATCAGGCAGCTGAGCAGGCATGAATCCTGCGGCCCAGCTGGCGATTATCAGGCAGCTGAGCGCTGATCCCCACCTCAGCAGGCACTGATCACGTGCCTGTCATGCAGTGATCAGGTGACTGAGAGGCGCTGATCATGTGACTGCTCATGTGCTGATCAGGTAGCTCTCCTGCACGGATCATGTGCCTCAGCAGGCAAGAATCAAGCAGCTGAGCAGGCATGAATCCTGCGGCCCAGCTGGCGATTATCAGGCAGCTGAGCAGGCATGAATCCTGCGGCCCAGCTGGCGATTATCAGGCAGCTGAGCAGGCATGAATCCTGCGGCCCAGCTGGCGATTATCAGGCAGCTGAGCAGGCATGAATCCTGCGGCCCAGCTGGCGATTATCAGGCAGCTGAGCAGGCATGAATCCTGCGGCCCAGCTGGCGATTATCAGGCAGCTGAGCAGGCATGAATCCTGCGGCCCAGCTGGCGATTATCAGGCAGCTGAGCAGGCGCTGATCCCGCACCTCAGCAGGCACTGATCACGTGCCTGTCATGCAGTGATCAGGTGACTGAGAGGCGCTGATCATGTGACTGCTCATGTGCTGATCAGGTAGCTCTCCTGCACGGATCATGTGCCTCAGCAGGCAAGAATCAAGCAGCTGAGCAGGCATGAATCCTGCGGCCCAGCTGGCGATTATCAGGCAGCTGAGCAGGCATGAATCCTGCGGCCCAGCTGGCGATTATCAGGCAGCTGAGCAGGCATGAATCCTGCGGCCCAGCTGGCGATTATCAGGCAGCTGAGCAGGCATGAATCCTGCGGCCCAGCTGGCGATTATCAGGCAGCTGAGCAGGCATGAATCCTGCGGCCCAGCTGGCGATTATCAGGCAGCTGAGCAGGCATGAATCCTGCGGCCCAGCTGGCGATTATCAGGCAGCTGAGCAGGCGCTGATCCCGCACCTCAGCAGGCACTGATCACGTGCCTGTCATGCAGTGATCAGGTGACTGAGAGGCGCTGATCATGTGACTGCTCATGTGCTGATCAGGTAGCTCTCCTGCACGGATCATGTGCCTCAGCAGGCAAGAATCAAGCAGCTGAGCAGGCATGAATCCTGCGGCCCAGCTGGCGATTATCAGGCAGCTGAGCAGGCATGAATCCTGCGGCCCAGCTGGCGATTATCAGGCAGCTGAGCAGGCATGAATCCTGCGGCCCAGCTGGCGATTATCAGGCAGCTGAGCAGGCATGAATCCTGCGGCCCAGCTGGCGATTATCAGGCAGCTGAGCAGGCATGAATCCTGCGGCCCAGCTGGCGATTATCAGGCAGCTGAGCAGGCGCTGATCCCGCACCTCAGCAGGCACTGATCACGTGCCTGTCATGCAGTGATCAGGTGACTGAGGCGCTGATCATGTGACTGCTCATGTGCTGATCAGGTAGCTCTCCTGCACGGATCATGTGCCTCAGCAGGCAAGAATCAAGCAGCTGAGCAGGCATGAATCCTGCGGCCCAGCTGGCGATTATCAGGCAGCTGAGCAGGCATGAATCCTGCGGCCCAGCTGGCGATTATCAGGCAGCTGAGCAGGCATGAATCCTGCGGCCCAGCTGGCGATTATCAGGCAGCTGAGCAGGCATGAATCCTGCGGCCCAGCTGGCGATTATCAGGCAGCTGAGCAGGCATGAATCCTGCGGCCCAGCTGGCGATTATCAGGCAGCTGAGCAGGCATGAATCCTGCGGCCCAGCTGGCGATTATCAGGCAGCTGAGCAGGCATGAATCCTGCGGCCCAGCTGGCGATTATCAGGCAGCTGAGCAGGCATGAATCCTGCGGCCCAGCTGGCGATTATCAGGCAGCTGAGCAGGCATGAATCCTGCGGCCCAGCTGGCGATTATCAGGCAGCTGAGCAGGCATGAATCCTGCGGCCCAGCTGGCGATTATCAGGCAGCTGAGCAGGCATGAATCCTGCGGCCCAGCTGGCGATTATCAGGCAGCTGAGCAGGCATGAATCCTGCGGCCCAGCTGGCGATTATCAGGCAGCTGAGCAGGCATGAATCCTGCGGCCCAGCTGGCGATTATCAGGCAGCTGAGCAGGCATGAATCCTGCGGCCCAGCTGGCGATTATCAGGCAGCTGAGCAGGCATGAATCCTGCGGCCCAGCTGGCGATTATCAGGCAGCTGAGCAGGCATGAATCCTGCGGCCCAGCTGGCGATTATCAGGCAGCTGAGCAGGCATGAATCCTGCGGCCCAGCTGGCGATTATCAGGCAGCTGAGCAGGCATGAATCCTGCGGCCCAGCTGGCGATTATCAGGCAGCTGAGCAGGCATGAATCCTGCGGCCCAGCTGGCGATTATCAGGCAGCTGAGCAGGCGCTGATCCCGCACCTCAGCAGGCACTGATCACGTGCCTGTCATGCAGTGATCAGGTGACTGAGAGGCGCTGATCATGTGACTGCTCATGTGCTGATCAGGTAGCTCTCCTGCACGGATCATGTGCCTCAGCAGGCAAGAATCAAGCAGCTGAGCAGGCATGAATCCTGCGGCCCAGCTGGCGATTATCAGGCAGCTGAGCAGGCATGAATCCTGCGGCCCAGCTGGCGATTATCAGGCAGCTGAGCAGGCATGAATCCTGCGGCCCAGCTGGCGATTATCAGGCAGCTGAGCAGGCATGAATCCTGCGGCCCAGCTGGCGATTATCAGGCAGCTGAGCAGGCATGAATCCTGCGGCCCAGCTGGCGATTATCAGGCAGCTGAGCAGGCATGAATCCTGCGGCCCAGCTGGCGATTATCAGGCAGCTGAGCAGGCATGAATCCTGCGGCCCAGCTGGCGATTATCAGGCAGCTGAGCAGGCATGAATCCTGCGGCCCAGCTGGCGATTATCAGGCAGCTGAGCAGGCATGAATCCTGCGGCCCAGCTGGCGATTATCAGGCAGCTGAGCAGGCATGAATCCTGCGGCCCAGCTGGCGATTATCAGGCAGCTGAGCAGGCGCTGATCCCGCACCTCAGCAGGCACTGATCACGTGCCTGTCATGCAGTGATCAGGTGACTGAGAGGCGCTGATCATGTGACTGCTCATGTGCTGATCAGGTAGCTCTCCTGCACGGATCATGTGCCTCAGCAGGCAAGAATCAAGCAGCTGAGCAGGCATGAATCCTGCGGCCCAGCTGGCGATTATCAGGCAGCTGAGCAGGCATGAATCCTGCGGCCCAGCTGGCGATTATCAGGCAGCTGAGCAGGCATGAATCCTGCGGCCCAGCTGGCGATTATCAGGCAGCTGAGCAGGCATGAATCCTGCGGCCCAGCTGGCGATTATCAGGCAGCTGAGCAGGCATGAATCCTGCGGCCCAGCTGGCGATTATCAGGCAGCTGAGCAGGCATGAATCCTGCGGCCCAGCTGGCGATTATCAGGCAGCTGAGCAGGCATGAATCCTGCGGCCCAGCTGGCGATTATCAGGCAGCTGAGCAGGCATGAATCCTGCGGCCCAGCTGGCGATTATCAGGCAGCTGAGCAGGCATGAATCCTGCGGCCCAGCTGGCGATTATCAGGCAGCTGAGCAGGCATGAATCCTGCGGCCCAGCTGGCGATTATCAGGCAGCTGAGCAGGCGCTGATCCCGCACCTCAGCAGGCACTGATCACGTGCCTGTCATGCAGTGATCAGGTGACTGAGAGGCGCTGATCATGTGACTGCTCATGTGCTGATCAGGTAGCTCTCCTGCACGGATCATGTGCCTCAGCAGGCAAGAATCAAGCAGCTGAGCAGGCATGAATCCTGCGGCCCAGCTGGCGATTATCAGGCAGCTGAGCAGGCATGAATCCTGCGGCCCAGCTGGCGATTATCAGGCAGCTGAGCAGGCATGAATCCTGCGGCCCAGCTGGCGATTATCAGGCAGCTGAGCAGGCATGAATCCTGCGGCCCAGCTGGCGATTATCAGGCAGCTGAGCAGGCATGAATCCTGCGGCCCAGCTGGCGATTATCAGGCAGCTGAGCAGGCGCTGATCCCGCACCTCAGCAGGCACTGATCACGTGCCTGTCATGCAGTGATCAGGTGACTGAGAGGCGCTGATCATGTGACTGCTCATGTGCTGATCAGGTAGCTCTCCTGCACGGATCATGTGCCTCAGCAGGCAAGAATCAAGCAGCTGAGCAGGCATGAATCCTGCGGCCCAGCTGGCGATTATCAGGCAGCTGAGCAGGCATGAATCCTGCGGCCCAGCTGGCGATTATCAGGCAGCTGAGCAGGCATGAATCCTGCGGCCCAGCTGGCGATTATCAGGCAGCTGAGCAGGCATGAATCCTGCGGCCCAGCTGGCGATTATCAGGCAGCTGAGCAGGCATGAATCCTGCGGCCCAGCTGGCGATTATCAGGCAGCTGAGCAGGCATGAATCCTGCGGCCCAGCTGGCGATTATCAGGCAGCTGAGCAGGCGCTGATCCCGCACCTCAGCAGGCACTGATCACGTGCCTGTCATGCAGTGATCAGGTGACTGAGAGGCGCTGATCATGTGACTGCTCATGTGCTGATCAGGTAGCTCTCCTGCACGGATCATGTGCCTCAGCAGGCAAGAATCAAGCAGCTGAGCAGGCATGAATCCTGCGGCCCAGCTGGCGATTATCAGGCAGCTGAGCAGGCATGAATCCTGCGGCCCAGCTGGCGATTATCAGGCAGCTGAGCAGGCATGAATCCTGCGGCCCAGCTGGCGATTATCAGGCAGCTGAGCAGGCATGAATCCTGCGGCCCAGCTGGCGATTATCAGGCAGCTGAGCAGGCATGAATCCTGCGGCCCAGCTGGCGATTATCAGGCAGCTGAGCAGGCATGAATCCTGCGGCCCAGCTGGCGATTATCAGGCAGCTGAGCAGGCGCTGATCCCGCACCTCAGCAGGCACTGATCACGTGCCTGTCATGCAGTGATCAGGTGACTGAGAGGCGCTGATCATGTGACTGCTCATGTGCTGATCAGGTAGCTCTCCTGCACGGATCATGTGCCTCAGCAGGCAAGAATCAAGCAGCTGAGCAGGCATGAATCCTGCGGCCCAGCTGGCGATTATCAGGCAGCTGAGCAGGCATGAATCCTGCGGCCCAGCTGGCGATTATCAGGCAGCTGAGCAGGCATGAATCCTGCGGCCCAGCTGGCGATTATCAGGCAGCTGAGCAGGCATGAATCCTGCGGCCCAGCTGGCGATTATCAGGCAGCTGAGCAGGCATGAATCCTGCGGCCCAGCTGGCGATTATCAGGCAGCTGAGCAGGCGCTGATCCCGCACCTCAGCAGGCACTGATCACGTGCCTGTCATGCAGTGATCAGGTGACTGAGAGGCGCTGATCATGTGACTGCTCATGTGCTGATCAGGCAGCTCTCCTGCACAATCATGTGCCTCAGCAGGCAAGAATCAGGCAGCTGAGCAGGCATGAATCCTGCGGCCCAGCTGGCGATTATCAGGCAGCTGAGCAGGCATGAATCCTGCGGCCCAGCTGGCGATTATCAGGCAGCTGAGCAGGCATGAATCCTGCGGCCCAGCTGGCGATTATCAGGCAGCTGAGCAGGCATGAATCCTGCGGCCCAGCTGGCGATTATCAGGCAGCTGAGCAGGCGCTGATCCCGCACCTCAGCAGGCACTGATCACGTGCCTGTCATGCAGTGATCAGGTGACTGAGAGGCGCTGATCATGTGACTGCTCATGTGCTGATCAGGTAGCTCTCCTGCACGGATCATGTGCCTCAGCAGGCAAGAATCAAGCAGCTGAGCAGGCATGAATCCTGCGGCCCAGCTGGCGATTATCAGGCAGCTGAGCAGGCATGAATCCTGCGGCCCAGCTGGCGATTATCAGGCAGCTGAGCAGGCATGAATCCTGCGGCCCAGCTGGCGATTATCAGGCAGCTGAGCAGGCATGAATCCTGCGGCCCAGCTGGCGATTATCAGGCAGCTGAGCAGGCATGAATCCTGCGGCCCAGCTGGCGATTATCAGGCAGCTGAGCAGGCATGAATCCTGCGGCCCAGCTGGCGATTATCAGGCAGCTGAGCAGGCGCTGATCCCGCACCTCAGCAGGCACTGATCACGTGCCTGTCATGCAGTGATCAGGTGACTGAGAGGCGCTGATCATGTGACTGCTCATGTGCTGATCAGGTAGCTCTCCTGCACGGATCATGTGCCTCAGCAGGCAAGAATCAAGCAGCTGAGCAGGCATGAATCCTGCGGCCCAGCTGGCGATTATCAGGCAGCTGAGCAGGCATGAATCCTGCGGCCCAGCTGGCGATTATCAGGCAGCTGAGCAGGCATGAATCCTGCGGCCCAGCTGGCGATTATCAGGCAGCTGAGCAGGCATGAATCCTGCGGCCCAGCTGGCGATTATCAGGCAGCTGAGCAGGCATGAATCCTGCGGCCCAGCTGGCGATTATCAGGCAGCTGAGCAGGCATGAATCCTGCGGCCCAGCTGGCGATTATCAGGCAGCTGAGCAGGCGCTGATCCCGCACCTCAGCAGGCACTGATCACGTGCCTGTCATGCAGTGATCAGGTGACTGAGAGGCGCTGATCATGTGACTGCTCATGTGCTGATCAGGTAGCTCTCCTGCACGGATCATGTGCCTCAGCAGGCAAGAATCAAGCAGCTGAGCAGGCATGAATCCTGCGGCCCAGCTGGCGATTATCAGGCAGCTGAGCAGGCATGAATCCTGCGGCCCAGCTGGCGATTATCAGGCAGCTGAGCAGGCATGAATCCTGCGGCCCAGCTGGCGATTATCAGGCAGCTGAGCAGGCATGAATCCTGCGGCCCAGCTGGCGATTATCAGGCAGCTGAGCAGGCATGAATCCTGCGGCCCAGCTGGCGATTATCAGGCAGCTGAGCAGGCGCTGATCCCGCACCTCAGCAGGCACTGATCACGTGCCTGTCATGCAGTGATCAGGTGACTGAGAGGCGCTGATCATGTGACTGCTCATGTGCTGATCAGGTAGCTCTCCTGCACGGATCATGTGCCTCAGCAGGCAAGAATCAAGCAGCTGAGCAGGCATGAATCCTGCGGCCCAGCTGGCGATTATCAGGCAGCTGAGCAGGCATGAATCCTGCGGCCCAGCTGGCGATTATCAGGCAGCTGAGCAGGCATGAATCCTGCGGCCCAGCTGGCGATTATCAGGCAGCTGAGCAGGCATGAATCCTGCGGCCCAGCTGGCGATTATCAGGCAGCTGAGCAGGCATGAATCCTGCGGCCCAGCTGGCGATTATCAGGCAGCTGAGCAGGCATGAATCCTGCGGCCCAGCTGGCGATTATCAGGCAGCTGAGCAGGCATGAATCCTGCGGCCCAGCTGGCGATTATCAGGCAGCTGAGCAGGCATGAATCCTGCGGCCCAGCTGGCGATTATCAGGCAGCTGAGCAGGCATGAATCCTGCGGCCCAGCTGGCGATTATCAGGCAGCTGAGCAGGCATGAATCCTGCGGCCCAGCTGGCGATTATCAGGCAGCTGAGCAGGCATGAATCCTGCGGCCCAGCTGGCGATTATCAGGCAGCTGAGCAGGCATGAATCCTGCGGCCCAGCTGGCGATTATCAGGCAGCTGAGCAGGCATGAATCCTGCGGCCCAGCTGGCGATTATCAGGCAGCTGAGCAGGCATGAATCCTGCGGCCCAGCTGGCGATTATCAGGCAGCTGAGCAGGCATGAATCCTGCGGCCCAGCTGGCGATTATCAGGCAGCTGAGCAGGCATGAATCCTGCGGCCCAGCTGGCGATTATCAGGCAGCTGAGCAGGCATGAATCCTGCGGCCCAGCTGGCGATTATCAGGCAGCTGAGCAGGCATGAATCCTGCGGCCCAGCTGGCGATTATCAGGCAGCTGAGCAGGCATGAATCCTGCGGCCCAGCTGGCGATTATCAGGCAGCTGAGCAGGCGCTGATCCCGCACCTCAGCAGGCACTGATCACGTGCCTGTCATGCAGTGATCAGGTGACTGAGAGGCGCTGATCATGTGACTGCTCATGTGCTGATCAGGTAGCTCTCCTGCACGGATCATGTGCCTCAGCAGGCAAGAATCAAGCAGCTGAGCAGGCATGAATCCTGCGGCCCAGCTGGCGATTATCAGGCAGCTGAGCAGGCATGAATCCTGCGGCCCAGCTGGCGATTATCAGGCAGCTGAGCAGGCATGAATCCTGCGGCCCAGCTGGCGATTATCAGGCAGCTGAGCAGGCATGAATCCTGCGGCCCAGCTGGCGATTATCAGGCAGCTGAGCAGGCATGAATCCTGCGGCCCAGCTGGCGATTATCAGGCAGCTGAGCAGGCGCTGATCCCGCACCTCAGCAGGCACTGATCACGTGCCTGTCATGCAGTGATCAGGTGACTGAGAGGCGCTGATCATGTGACTGCTCATGTGCTGATCAGGTAGCTCTCCTGCACGGATCATGTGCCTCAGCAGGCAAGAATCAAGCAGCTGAGCAGGCATGAATCCTGCGGCCCAGCTGGCGATTATCAGGCAGCTGAGCAGGCATGAATCCTGCGGCCCAGCTGGCGATTATCAGGCAGCTGAGCAGGCATGAATCCTGCGGCCCAGCTGGCGATTATCAGGCAGCTGAGCAGGCATGAATCCTGCGGCCCAGCTGGCGATTATCAGGCAGCTGAGCAGGCATGAATCCTGCGGCCCAGCTGGCGATTATCAGGCAGCTGAGCAGGCATGAATCCTGCGGCCCAGCTGGCGATTATCAGGCAGCTGAGCAGGCATGAATCCTGCGGCCCAGCTGGCGATTATCAGGCAGCTGAGCAGGCATGAATCCTGCGGCCCAGCTGGCGATTATCAGGCAGCTGAGCAGGCATGAATCCTGCGGCCCAGCTGGCGATTATCAGGCAGCTGAGCAGGCGCTGATCCCGCACCTCAGCAGGCACTGATCACGTGCCTGTCATGCAGTGATCAGGTGACTGAGAGGCGCTGATCATGTGACTGCTCATGTGCTGATCAGGTAGCTCTCCTGCACGGATCATGTGCCTCAGCAGGCAAGAATCAAGCAGCTGAGCAGGCATGAATCCTGCGGCCCAGCTGGCGATTATCAGGCAGCTGAGCAGGCATGAATCCTGCGGCCCAGCTGGCGATTATCAGGCAGCTGAGCAGGCATGAATCCTGCGGCCCAGCTGGCGATTATCAGGCAGCTGAGCAGGCATGAATCCTGCGGCCCAGCTGGCGATTATCAGGCAGCTGAGCAGGCATGAATCCTGCGGCCCAGCTGGCGATTATCAGGCAGCTGAGCAGGCATGAATCCTGCGGCCCAGCTGGCGATTATCAGGCAGCTGAGCAGGCATGAATCCTGCGGCCCAGCTGGCGATTATCAGGCAGCTGAGCAGGCGCTGATCCCGCACCTCAGCAGGCACTGATCACGTGCCTGTCATGCAGTGATCAGGTGACTGAGGCGCTGATCATGTGACTGCTCATGTGCTGATCAGGTAGCTCTCCTGCACGGATCATGTGCCTCAGCAGGCAAGAATCAAGCAGCTGAGCAGGCATGAATCCTGCGGCCCAGCTGGCGATTATCAGGCAGCTGAGCAGGCATGAATCCTGCGGCCCAGCTGGCGATTATCAGGCAGCTGAGCAGGCATGAATCCTGCGGCCCAGCTGGCGATTATCAGGCAGCTGAGCAGGCATGAATCCTGCGGCCCAGCTGGCGATTATCAGGCAGCTGAGCAGGCATGAATCCTGCGGCCCAGCTGGCGATTATCAGGCAGCTGAGCAGGCATGAATCCTGCGGCCCAGCTGGCGATTATCAGGCAGCTGAGCAGGCGCTGATCCCGCACCTCAGCAGGCACTGATCACGTGCCTGTCATGCAGTGATCAGGTGACTGAGAGGCGCTGATCATGTGACTGCTCATGTGCTGATCAGGTAGCTCTCCTGCACGGATCATGTGCCTCAGCAGGCAAGAATCAAGCAGCTGAGCAGGCATGAATCCTGCGGCCCAGCTGGCGATTATCAGGCAGCTGAGCAGGCATGAATCCTGCGGCCCAGCTGGCGATTATCAGGCAGCTGAGCAGGCATGAATCCTGCGGCCCAGCTGGCGATTATCAGGCAGCTGAGCAGGCATGAATCCTGCGGCCCAGCTGGCGATTATCAGGCAGCTGAGCAGGCATGAATCCTGCGGCCCAGCTGGCGATTATCAGGCAGCTGAGCAGGCATGAATCCTGCGGCCCAGCTGGCGATTATCAGGCAGCTGAGCAGGCGCTGATCCCGCACCTCAGCAGGCACTGATCACGTGCCTGTCATGCAGTGATCAGGTGACTGAGAGGCGCTGATCATGTGACTGCTCATGTGCTGATCAGGTAGCTCTCCTGCACGGATCATGTGCCTCAGCAGGCAAGAATCAAGCAGCTGAGCAGGCATGAATCCTGCGGCCCAGCTGGCGATTATCAGGCAGCTGAGCAGGCATGAATCCTGCGGCCCAGCTGGCGATTATCAGGCAGCTGAGCAGGCATGAATCCTGCGGCCCAGCTGGCGATTATCAGGCAGCTGAGCAGGCATGAATCCTGCGGCCCAGCTGGCGATTATCAGGCAGCTGAGCAGGCATGAATCCTGCGGCCCAGCTGGCGATTATCAGGCAGCTGAGCAGGCGCTGATCCCGCACCTCAGCAGGCACTGATCACGTGCCTGTCATGCAGTGATCAGGTGACTGAGAGGCGCTGATCATGTGACTGCTCATGTGCTGATCAGGTAGCTCTCCTGCACGGATCATGTGCCTCAGCAGGCAAGAATCAAGCAGCTGAGCAGGCATGAATCCTGCGGCCCAGCTGGCGATTATCAGGCAGCTGAGCAGGCATGAATCCTGCGGCCCAGCTGGCGATTATCAGGCAGCTGAGCAGGCATGAATCCTGCGGCCCAGCTGGCGATTATCAGGCAGCTGAGCAGGCATGAATCCTGCGGCCCAGCTGGCGATTATCAGGCAGCTGAGCAGGCATGAATCCTGCGGCCCAGCTGGCGATTATCAGGCAGCTGAGCAGGCATGAATCCTGCGGCCCAGCTGGCGATTATCAGGCAGCTGAGCAGGCATGAATCCTGCGGCCCAGCTGGCGATTATCAGGCAGCTGAGCAGGCATGAATCCTGCGGCCCAGCTGGCGATTATCAGGCAGCTGAGCAGGCATGAATCCTGCGGCCCAGCTGGCGATTATCAGGCAGCTGAGCAGGCATGAATCCTGCGGCCCAGCTGGCGATTATCAGGCAGCTGAGCAGGCATGAATCCTGCGGCCCAGCTGGCGATTATCAGGCAGCTGAGCAGGCATGAATCCTGCGGCCCAGCTGGCGATTATCAGGCAGCTGAGCAGGCATGAATCCTGCGGCCCAGCTGGCGATTATCAGGCAGCTGAGCAGGCATGAATCCTGCGGCCCAGCTGGCGATTATCAGGCAGCTGAGCAGGCATGAATCCTGCGGCCCAGCTGGCGATTATCAGGCAGCTGAGCAGGCATGAATCCTGCGGCCCAGCTGGCGATTATCAGGCAGCTGAGCAGGCATGAATCCTGCGGCCCAGCTGGCGATTATCAGGCAGCTGAGCAGGCATGAATCCTGCGGCCCAGCTGGCGATTATCAGGCAGCTGAGCAGGCATGAATCCTGCGGCCCAGCTGGCGATTATCAGGCAGCTGAGCAGGCATGAATCCTGCGGCCCAGCTGGCGATTATCAGGCAGCTGAGCAGGCATGAATCCTGCGGCCCAGCTGGCGATTATCAGGCAGCTGAGCAGGCGCTGATCCCGCACCTCAGCAGGCACTGATCACGTGCCTGTCATGCAGTGATCAGGTGACTGAGAGGCGCTGATCATGTGACTGCTCATGTGCTGATCAGGTAGCTCTCCTGCACGGATCATGTGCCTCAGCAGGCAAGAATCAAGCAGCTGAGCAGGCATGAATCCTGCGGCCCAGCTGGCGATTATCAGGCAGCTGAGCAGGCATGAATCCTGCGGCCCAGCTGGCGATTATCAGGCAGCTGAGCAGGCATGAATCCTGCGGCCCAGCTGGCGATTATCAGGCAGCTGAGCAGGCATGAATCCTGCGGCCCAGCTGGCGATTATCAGGCAGCTGAGCAGGCATGAATCCTGCGGCCCAGCTGGCGATTATCAGGCAGCTGAGCAGGCATGAATCCTGCGGCCCAGCTGGCGATTATCAGGCAGCTGAGCAGGCGCTGATCCCGCACCTCAGCAGGCACTGATCACGTGCCTGTCATGCAGTGATCAGGTGACTGAGAGGCGCTGATCATGTGACTGCTCATGTGCTGATCAGGTAGCTCTCCTGCACGGATCATGTGCCTCAGCAGGCAAGAATCAAGCAGCTGAGCAGGCATGAATCCTGCGGCCCAGCTGGCGATTATCAGGCAGCTGAGCAGGCATGAATCCTGCGGCCCAGCTGGCGATTATCAGGCAGCTGAGCAGGCATGAATCCTGCGGCCCAGCTGGCGATTATCAGGCAGCTGAGCAGGCATGAATCCTGCGGCCCAGCTGGCGATTATCAGGCAGCTGAGCAGGCATGAATCCTGCGGCCCAGCTGGCGATTATCAGGCAGCTGAGCAGGCGCTGATCCCGCACCTCAGCAGGCACTGATCACGTGCCTGTCATGCAGTGATCAGGTGACTGAGAGGCGCTGATCATGTGACTGCTCATGTGCTGATCAGGTAGCTCTCCTGCACGGATCATGTGCCTCAGCAGGCAAGAATCAAGCAGCTGAGCAGGCATGAATCCTGCGGCCCAGCTGGCGATTATCAGGCAGCTGAGCAGGCATGAATCCTGCGGCCCAGCTGGCGATTATCAGGCAGCTGAGCAGGCATGAATCCTGCGGCCCAGCTGGCGATTATCAGGCAGCTGAGCAGGCATGAATCCTGCGGCCCAGCTGGCGATTATCAGGCAGCTGAGCAGGCATGAATCCTGCGGCCCAGCTGGCGATTATCAGGCAGCTGAGCAGGCATGAATCCTGCGGCCCAGCTGGCGATTATCAGGCAGCTGAGCAGGCATGAATCCTGCGGCCCAGCTGGCGATTATCAGGCAGCTGAGCAGGCATGAATCCTGCGGCCCAGCTGGCGATTATCAGGCAGCTGAGCAGGCATGAATCCTGCGGCCCAGCTGGCGATTATCAGGCAGCTGAGCAGGCATGAATCCTGCGGCCCAGCTGGCGATTATCAGGCAGCTGAGCAGGCATGAATCCTGCGGCCCAGCTGGCGATTATCAGGCAGCTGAGCAGGCATGAATCCTGCGGCCCAGCTGGCGATTATCAGGCAGCTGAGCAGGCATGAATCCTGCGGCCCAGCTGGCGATTATCAGGCAGCTGAGCAGGCATGAATCCTGCGGCCCAGCTGGCGATTATCAGGCAGCTGAGCAGGCATGAATCCTGCGGCCCAGCTGGCGATTATCAGGCAGCTGAGCAGGCATGAATCCTGCGGCCCAGCTGGCGATTATCAGGCAGCTGAGCAGGCATGAATCCTGCGGCCCAGCTGGCGATTATCAGGCAGCTGAGCAGGCATGAATCCTGCGGCCCAGCTGGCGATTATCAGGCAGCTGAGCAGGCATGAATCCTGCGGCCCAGCTGGCGATTATCAGGCAGCTGAGCAGGCGCTGATCCCGCACCTCAGCAGGCACTGATCACGTGCCTGTCATGCAGTGATCAGGTGACTGAGAGGCGCTGATCATGTGACTGCTCATGTGCTGATCAGGTAGCTCTCCTGCACGGATCATGTGCCTCAGCAGGCAAGAATCAAGCAGCTGAGCAGGCATGAATCCTGCGGCCCAGCTGGCGATTATCAGGCAGCTGAGCAGGCATGAATCCTGCGGCCCAGCTGGCGATTATCAGGCAGCTGAGCAGGCATGAATCCTGCGGCCCAGCTGGCGATTATCAGGCAGCTGAGCAGGCATGAATCCTGCGGCCCAGCTGGCGATTATCAGGCAGCTGAGCAGGCATGAATCCTGCGGCCCAGCTGGCGATTATCAGGCAGCTGAGCAGGCGCTGATCCCGCACCTCAGCAGGCACTGATCACGTGCCTGTCATGCAGTGATCAGGTGACTGAGAGGCGCTGATCATGTGACTGCTCATGTGCTGATCAGGTAGCTCTCCTGCACGGATCATGTGCCTCAGCAGGCAAGAATCAAGCAGCTGAGCAGGCATGAATCCTGCGGCCCAGCTGGCGATTATCAGGCAGCTGAGCAGGCATGAATCCTGCGGCCCAGCTGGCGATTATCAGGCAGCTGAGCAGGCATGAATCCTGCGGCCCAGCTGGCGATTATCAGGCAGCTGAGCAGGCATGAATCCTGCGGCCCAGCTGGCGATTATCAGGCAGCTGAGCAGGCATGAATCCTGCGGCCCAGCTGGCGATTATCAGGCAGCTGAGCAGGCATGAATCCTGCGGCCCAGCTGGCGATTATCAGGCAGCTGAGCAGGCATGAATCCTGCGGCCCAGCTGGCGATTATCAGGCAGCTGAGCAGGCATGAATCCTGCGGCCCAGCTGGCGATTATCAGGCAGCTGAGCAGGCATGAATCCTGCGGCCCAGCTGGCGATTATCAGGCAGCTGAGCAGGCGCTGATCCCGCACCTCAGCAGGCACTGATCACGTGCCTGTCATGCAGTGATCAGGTGACTGAGAGGCGCTGATCATGTGACTGCTCATGTGCTGATCAGGTAGCTCTCCTGCACGGATCATGTGCCTCAGCAGGCAAGAATCAAGCAGCTGAGCAGGCATGAATCCTGCGGCCCAGCTGGCGATTATCAGGCAGCTGAGCAGGCATGAATCCTGCGGCCCAGCTGGCGATTATCAGGCAGCTGAGCAGGCATGAATCCTGCGGCCCAGCTGGCGATTATCAGGCAGCTGAGCAGGCATGAATCCTGCGGCCCAGCTGGCGATTATCAGGCAGCTGAGCAGGCATGAATCCTGCGGCCCAGCTGGCGATTATCAGGCAGCTGAGCAGGCATGAATCCTGCGGCCCAGCTGGCGATTATCAGGCAGCTGAGCAGGCATGAATCCTGCGGCCCAGCTGGCGATTATCAGGCAGCTGAGCAGGCGCTGATCCCGCACCTCAGCAGGCACTGATCACGTGCCTGTCATGCAGTGATCAGGTGACTGAGAGGCGCTGATCATGTGACTGCTCATGTGCTGATCAGGTAGCTCTCCTGCACGGATCATGTGCCTCAGCAGGCAAGAATCAAGCAGCTGAGCAGGCATGAATCCTGCGGCCCAGCTGGCGATTATCAGGCAGCTGAGCAGGCATGAATCCTGCGGCCCAGCTGGCGATTATCAGGCAGCTGAGCAGGCATGAATCCTGCGGCCCAGCTGGCGATTATCAGGCAGCTGAGCAGGCATGAATCCTGCGGCCCAGCTGGCGATTATCAGGCAGCTGAGCAGGCATGAATCCTGCGGCCCAGCTGGCGATTATCAGGCAGCTGAGCAGGCATGAATCCTGCGGCCCAGCTGGCGATTATCAGGCAGCTGAGCAGGCGCTGATCCCGCACCTCAGCAGGCACTGATCACGTGCCTGTCATGCAGTGATCAGGTGACTGAGAGGCGCTGATCATGTGACTGCTCATGTGCTGATCAGGTAGCTCTCCTGCACGGATCATGTGCCTCAGCAGGCAAGAATCAAGCAGCTGAGCAGGCATGAATCCTGCGGCCCAGCTGGCGATTATCAGGCAGCTGAGCAGGCATGAATCCTGCGGCCCAGCTGGCGATTATCAGGCAGCTGAGCAGGCATGAATCCTGCGGCCCAGCTGGCGATTATCAGGCAGCTGAGCAGGCATGAATCCTGCGGCCCAGCTGGCGATTATCAGGCAGCTGAGCAGGCATGAATCCTGCGGCCCAGCTGGCGATTATCAGGCAGCTGAGCAGGCGCTGATCCCGCACCTCAGCAGGCACTGATCACGTGCCTGTCATGCAGTGATCAGGTGACTGAGAGGCGCTGATCATGTGACTGCTCATGTGCTGATCAGGTAGCTCTCCTGCACAATCATGTGCCTCAGCAGGCAAGAATCAAGCAGCTGAGCAGGCATGAATCCTGCGGCCCAGCTGGCGATTATCAGGCAGCTGAGCAGGCATGAATCCTGCGGCCCAGCTGGCGATTATCAGGCAGCTGAGCAGGCATGAATCCTGCGGCCCAGCTGGCGATTATCAGGCAGCTGAGCAGGCATGAATCCTGCGGCCCAGCTGGCGATTATCAGGCAGCTGAGCAGGCATGAATCCTGCGGCCCAGCTGGCGATTATCAGGCAGCTGAGCAGGCATGAATCCTGCGGCCCAGCTGGCGATTATCAGGCAGCTGAGCAGGCATGAATCCTGCGGCCCAGCTGGCGATTATCAGGCAGCTGAGCAGGCATGAATCCTGCGGCCCAGCTGGCGATTATCAGGCAGCTGAGCAGGCATGAATCCTGCGGCCCAGCTGGCGATTATCAGGCAGCTGAGCAGGCATGAATCCTGCGGCCCAGCTGGCGATTATCAGGCAGCTGAGCAGGCATGAATCCTGCGGCCCAGCTGGCGATTATCAGGCAGCTGAGCAGGCATGAATCCTGCGGCCCAGCTGGCGATTATCAGGCAGCTGAGCAGGCATGAATCCTGCGGCCCAGCTGGCGATTATCAGGCAGCTGAGCAGGCGCTGATCCCGCACCTCAGCAGGCACTGATCACGTGCCTGTCATGCAGTGATCAGGTGACTGAGAGGCGCTGATCATGTGACTGCTCATGTGCTGATCAGGTAGCTCTCCTGCACGGATCATGTGCCTCAGCAGGCAAGAATCAAGCAGCTGAGCAGGCATGAATCCTGCGGCCCAGCTGGCGATTATCAGGCAGCTGAGCAGGCATGAATCCTGCGGCCCAGCTGGCGATTATCAGGCAGCTGAGCAGGCATGAATCCTGCGGCCCAGCTGGCGATTATCAGGCAGCTGAGCAGGCATGAATCCTGCGGCCCAGCTGGCGATTATCAGGCAGCTGAGCAGGCATGAATCCTGCGGCCCAGCTGGCGATTATCAGGCAGCTGAGCAGGCATGAATCCTGCGGCCCAGCTGGCGATTATCAGGCAGCTGAGCAGGCGCTGATCCCGCACCCAGCAGGCACTGATCACGTGCCTGTCATGCAGTGATCAGGTGACTGAGAGGCGCTGATCATGTGACTGCTCATGTGCTGATCAGGTAGCTCTCCTGCACGGATCATGTGCCTCAGCAGGCAAGAATCAGGCAGCTGAGCAGGCATGAATCCTGCGGCCCAGCTGGCGATTATCAGGCAGCTGAGCAGGCATGAATCCTGCGGCCCAGCTGGCGATTATCAGGCAGCTGAGCAGGCGCTGATCCCGCACCTCAGCAGGCACTGATCACGTGCCTGTCATGCAGTGATCAGGTGACTGAGAGGCGCTGATCATGTGACTGCTCATGTGCTGATCAGGTAGCTCTCCTGCACAATCATGTGCCTCAGCAGGCAAGAATCAAGCAGCTGAGCAGGCATGAATCCTGCGGCCCAGCTGGCGATTATCAGGCAGCTGAGCAGGCATGAATCCTGCGGCCCAGCTGGCGATTATCAGGCAGCTGAGCAGGCATGAATCCTGCGGCCCAGCTGGCGATTATCAGGCAGCTGAGCAGGCATGAATCCTGCGGCCCAGCTGGCGATTATCAGGCAGCTGAGCAGGCATGAATCCTGCGGCCCAGCTGGCGATTATCAGGCAGCTGAGCAGGCATGAATCCTGCGGCCCAGCTGGCGATTATCAGGCAGCTGAGCAGGCATGAATCCTGCGGCCCAGCTGGCGATTATCAGGCAGCTGAGCAGGCATGAATCCTGCGGCCCAGCTGGCGATTATCAGGCAGCTGAGCAGGCATGAATCCTGCGGCCCAGCTGGCGATTATCAGGCAGCTGAGCAGGCATGAATCCTGCGGCCCAGCTGGCGATTATCAGGCAGCTGAGCAGGCATGAATCCTGCGGCCCAGCTGGCGATTATCAGGCAGCTGAGCAGGCATGAATCCTGCGGCCCAGCTGGCGATTATCAGGCAGCTGAGCAGGCATGAATCCTGCGGCCCAGCTGGCGATTATCAGGCAGCTGAGCAGGCATGAATCCTGCGGCCCAGCTGGCGATTATCAGGCAGCTGAGCAGGCATGAATCCTGCGGCCCAGCTGGCGATTATCAGGCAGCTGAGCAGGCGCTGATCCCGCACCTCAGCAGGCACTGATCACGTGCCTGTCATGCAGTGATCAGGTGACTGAGAGGCGCTGATCATGTGACTGCTCATGTGCTGATCAGGTAGCTCTCCTGCACGGATCATGTGCCTCAGCAGGCAAGAATCAAGCAGCTGAGCAGGCATGAATCCTGCGGCCCAGCTGGCGATTATCAGGCAGCTGAGCAGGCATGAATCCTGCGGCCCAGCTGGCGATTATCAGGCAGCTGAGCAGGCATGAATCCTGCGGCCCAGCTGGCGATTATCAGGCAGCTGAGCAGGCATGAATCCTGCGGCCCAGCTGGCGATTATCAGGCAGCTGAGCAGGCATGAATCCTGCGGCCCAGCTGGCGATTATCAGGCAGCTGAGCAGGCATGAATCCTGCGGCCCAGCTGGCGATTATCAGGCAGCTGAGCAGGCGCTGATCCCGCACCTCAGCAGGCACTGATCACGTGCCTGTCATGCAGTGATCAGGTGACTGAGAGGCGCTGATCATGTGACTGCTCATGTGCTGATCAGGTAGCTCTCCTGCACGGATCATGTGCCTCAGCAGGCAAGAATCAAGCAGCTGAGCAGGCATGAATCCTGCGGCCCAGCTGGCGATTATCAGGCAGCTGAGCAGGCATGAATCCTGCGGCCCAGCTGGCGATTATCAGGCAGCTGAGCAGGCATGAATCCTGCGGCCCAGCTGGCGATTATCAGGCAGCTGAGCAGGCGCTGATCCCGCACCTCAGCAGGCACTGATCACGTGCCTGTCATGCAGTGATCAGGTGACTGAGAGGCGCTGATCATGTGACTGCTCATGTGCTGATCAGGTAGCTCTCCTGCACGGATCATGTGCCTCAGCAGGCAAGAATCAAGCAGCTGAGCAGGCATGAATCCTGCGGCCCAGCTGGCGATTATCAGGCAGCTGAGCAGGCATGAATCCTGCGGCCCAGCTGGCGATTATCAGGCAGCTGAGCAGGCATGAATCCTGCGGCCCAGCTGGCGATTATCAGGCAGCTGAGCAGGCATGAATCCTGCGGCCCAGCTGGCGATTATCAGGCAGCTGAGCAGGCATGAATCCTGCGGCCCAGCTGGCGATTATCAGGCAGCTGAGCAGGCATGAATCCTGCGGCCCAGCTGGCGATTATCAGGCAGCTGAGCAGGCATGAATCCTGCGGCCCAGCTGGCGATTATCAGGCAGCTGAGCAGGCATGAATCCTGCGGCCCAGCTGGCGATTATCAGGCAGCTGAGCAGGCATGAATCCTGCGGCCCAGCTGGCGATTATCAGGCAGCTGAGCAGGCATGAATCCTGCGGCCCAGCTGGCGATTATCAGGCAGCTGAGCAGGCATGAATCCTGCGGCCCAGCTGGCGATTATCAGGCAGCTGAGCAGGCATGAATCCTGCGGCCCAGCTGGCGATTATCAGGCAGCTGAGCAGGCATGAATCCTGCGGCCCAGCTGGCGATTATCAGGCAGCTGAGCAGGCATGAATCCTGCGGCCCAGCTGGCGATTATCAGGCAGCTGAGCAGGCATGAATCCTGCGGCCCAGCTGGCGATTATCAGGCAGCTGAGCAGGCATGAATCCTGCGGCCCAGCTGGCGATTATCAGGCAGCTGAGCAGGCATGAATCCTGCGGCCCAGCTGGCGATTATCAGGCAGCTGAGCAGGCATGAATCCTGCGGCCCAGCTGGCGATTATCAGGCAGCTGAGCAGGCATGAATCCTGCGGCCCAGCTGGCGATTATCAGGCAGCTGAGCAGGCGCTGATCCCGCACCTCAGCAGGCACTGATCACGTGCCTGTCATGCAGTGATCAGGTGACTGAGAGGCGCTGATCATGTGACTGCTCATGTGCTGATCAGGTAGCTCTCCTGCACGGATCATGTGCCTCAGCAGGCAAGAATCAAGCAGCTGAGCAGGCATGAATCCTGCGGCCCAGCTGGCGATTATCAGGCAGCTGAGCAGGCATGAATCCTGCGGCCCAGCTGGCGATTATCAGGCAGCTGAGCAGGCATGAATCCTGCGGCCCAGCTGGCGATTATCAGGCAGCTGAGCAGGCATGAATCCTGCGGCCCAGCTGGCGATTATCAGGCAGCTGAGCAGGCATGAATCCTGCGGCCCAGCTGGCGATTATCAGGCAGCTGAGCAGGCATGAATCCTGCGGCCCAGCTGGCGATTATCAGGCAGCTGAGCAGGCGCTGATCCCGCACCCAGCAGGCACTGATCACGTGCCTGTCATGCAGTGATCAGGTGACTGAGAGGCGCTGATCATGTGACTGCTCATGTGCTGATCAGGTAGCTCTCCTGCACGGATCATGTGCCCAGCTGGCAAGAATCAGGCAGCTGAGCAGGCATGAATCCTGCGGCCCAGCTGGCGATTATCAGGCAGCTGAGCAGGCATGAATCCTGCGGCCCAGCTGGCGATTATCAGGCAGCTGAGCAGGCTGATCCCGCACCTCAGCAGGCACTGATCACGTGCCTGTCATGCAGTGATCAGGTGACTGAGAGGCGCTGATCATGTGACTGCTCATGTGCTGATCAGGTAGCTCTCCTGCACGGATCATGTGCCTCAGCAGGCAAGAATCAAGCAGCTGAGCAGGCATGAATCCTGCGGCCCAGCTGGCGATTATCAGGCAGCTGAGCAGGCATGAATCCTGCGGCCCAGCTGGCGATTATCAGGCAGCTGAGCAGGCATGAATCCTGCGGCCCAGCTGGCGATTATCAGGCAGCTGAGCAGGCATGAATCCTGCGGCCCAGCTGGCGATTATCAGGCAGCTGAGCAGGCATGAATCCTGCGGCCCAGCTGGCGATTATCAGGCAGCTGAGCAGGCATGAATCCTGCGGCCCAGCTGGCGATTATCAGGCAGCTGAGCAGGCATGAATCCTGCGGCCCAGCTGGCGATTATCAGGCAGCTGAGCAGGCATGAATCCTGCGGCCCAGCTGGCGATTATCAGGCAGCTGAGCAGGCGCTGATCCCGCACCTCAGCAGGCACTGATCACGTGCCTGTCATGCAGTGATCAGGTGACTGAGAGGCGCTGATCATGTGACTGCTCATGTGCTGATCAGGTAGCTCTCCTGCACGGATCATGTGCCTCAGCAGGCAAGAATCAAGCAGCTGAGCAGGCATGAATCCTGCGGCCCAGCTGGCGATTATCAGGCAGCTGAGCAGGCATGAATCCTGCGGCCCAGCTGGCGATTATCAGGCAGCTGAGCAGGCATGAATCCTGCGGCCCAGCTGGCGATTATCAGGCAGCTGAGCAGGCATGAATCCTGCGGCCCAGCTGGCGATTATCAGGCAGCTGAGCAGGCATGAATCCTGCGGCCCAGCTGGCGATTATCAGGCAGCTGAGCAGGCATGAATCCTGCGGCCCAGCTGGCGATTATCAGGCAGCTGAGCAGGCGCTGATCCCGCACCTCAGCAGGCACTGATCACGTGCCTGTCATGCAGTGATCAGGTGACTGAGAGGCGCTGATCATGTGACTGCTCATGTGCTGATCAGGTAGCTCTCCTGCACGGATCATGTGCCTCAGCAGGCAAGAATCAGCAGCTGAGCAGGCATGAATCCTGCGGCCCAGCTGGCGATTATCAGGCAGCTGAGCAGGCATGAATCCTGCGGCCCAGCTGGCGATTATCAGGCAGCTGAGCAGGCATGAATCCTGCGGCCCAGCTGGCGATTATCAGGCAGCTGAGCAGGCATGAATCCTGCGGCCCAGCTGGCGATTATCAGGCAGCTGAGCAGGCATGAATCCTGCGGCCCAGCTGGCGATTATCAGGCAGCTGAGCAGGCGCTGATCCCGCACCTCAGCAGGCACTGATCACGTGCCTGTCATGCAGTGATCAGGTGACTGAGAGGCGCTGATCATGTGACTGCTCATGTGCTGATCAGGTAGCTCTCCTGCACGGATCATGTGCCTCAGCAGGCAAGAATCAAGCAGCTGAGCAGGCATGAATCCTGCGGCCCAGCTGGCGATTATCAGGCAGCTGAGCAGGCATGAATCCTGCGGCCCAGCTGGCGATTATCAGGCAGCTGAGCAGGCATGAATCCTGCGGCCCAGCTGGCGATTATCAGGCAGCTGAGCAGGCATGAATCCTGCGGCCCAGCTGGCGATTATCAGGCAGCTGAGCAGGCATGAATCCTGCGGCCCAGCTGGCGATTATCAGGCAGCTGAGCAGGCATGAATCCTGCGGCCCAGCTGGCGATTATCAGGCAGCTGAGCAGGCATGAATCCTGCGGCCCAGCTGGCGATTATCAGGCAGCTGAGCAGGCATGAATCCTGCGGCCCAGCTGGCGATTATCAGGCAGCTGAGCAGGCATGAATCCTGCGGCCCAGCTGGCGATTATCAGGCAGCTGAGCAGGCATGAATCCTGCGGCCCAGCTGGCGATTATCAGGCAGCTGAGCAGGCATGAATCCTGCGGCCCAGCTGGCGATTATCAGGCAGCTGAGCAGGCATGAATCCTGCGGCCCAGCTGGCGATTATCAGGCAGCTGAGCAGGCATGAATCCTGCGGCCCAGCTGGCGATTATCAGGCAGCTGAGCAGGCATGAATCCTGCGGCCCAGCTGGCGATTATCAGGCAGCTGAGCAGGCATGAATCCTGCGGCCCAGCTGGCGATTATCAGGCAGCTGAGCAGGCATGAATCCTGCGGCCCAGCTGGCGATTATCAGGCAGCTGAGCAGGCGCTGATCCCGCACCTCAGCAGGCACTGATCACGTGCCTGTCATGCAGTGATCAGGTGACTGAGAGGCGCTGATCATGTGACTGCTCATGTGCTGATCAGGTAGCTCTCCTGCACGGATCATGTGCCTCAGCAGGCAAGAATCAAGCAGCTGAGCAGGCATGAATCCTGCGGCCCAGCTGGCGATTATCAGGCAGCTGAGCAGGCATGAATCCTGCGGCCCAGCTGGCGATTATCAGGCAGCTGAGCAGGCATGATCCCGCACCTCAGCAGGCACTGATCACGTGCCTGTCATGCAGTGATCAGGTGACTGAGAGGCACTGATCATGTGACTGCTCATGTGCTGATCAGGTAGCTCTCCTGCACGGATCATGTGCCCAGCAGGCAAGAATCAAGCAGCTGAGCAGGCATGAATCCTGCGGCCCAGCTGGCGATTATCAGGCAGCTGAGCAGGCATGAATCCTGCGGCCCAGCTGGCGATTATCAGGCAGCTGAGCAGGCATGAATCCTGCGGCCCAGCTGGCGATTATCAGGCAGCTGAGCAGGCATGAATCCTGCGGCCCAGCTGGCGATTATCAGGCAGCTGAGCAGGCATGAATCCTGCGGCCCAGCTGGCGATTATCAGGCAGCTGAGCAGGCGCTGATCCCGCACCTCAGCAGGCACTGATCACGTGCCTGTCATGCAGTGATCAGGTGACTGAGAGGCGCTGATCATGTGACTGCTCATGTGCTGATCAGGTAGCTCTCCTGCACGGATCATGTGCCTCAGCAGGCAAGAATCAAGCAGCTGAGCAGGCATGAATCCTGCGGCCCAGCTGGCGATTATCAGGCAGCTGAGCAGGCATGAATCCTGCGGCCCAGCTGGCGATTATCAGGCAGCTGAGCAGGCATGAATCCTGCGGCCCAGCTGGCGATTATCAGGCAGCTGAGCAGGCATGAATCCTGCGGCCCAGCTGGCGATTATCAGGCAGCTGAGCAGGCATGAATCCTGCGGCCCAGCTGGCGATTATCAGGCAGCTGAGCAGGCATGAATCCTGCGGCCCAGCTGGCGATTATCAGGCAGCTGAGCAGGCATGAATCCTGCGGCCCAGCTGGCGATTATCAGGCAGCTGAGCAGGCATGAATCCTGCGGCCCAGCTGGCGATTATCAGGCAGCTGAGCAGGCATGAATCCTGCGGCCCAGCTGGCGATTATCAGGCAGCTGAGCAGGCATGAATCCTGCGGCCCAGCTGGCGATTATCAGGCAGCTGAGCAGGCTGATCCCGCACCTCAGCAGGCACTGATCACGTGCCTGTCATGCAGTGATCAGGTGACTGAGAGGCGCTGATCATGACTGCTCATGTGCTGATCAGGTAGCTCTCCTGGATCATGCCTCAGCAGGCAAGAATCAGGCAGCTGAGCAGGCATGAATCCTGCGGCCCAGCTGGCGATTATCAGGCAGCTGAGCAGGCATGAATCCTGCGGCCCAGCTGGCGATTATCAGGCAGCTGAGCAGGCATGAATCCTGCGGCCCAGCTGGCGATTATCAGGCAGCTGAGCAGGCATGAATCCTGCGGCCCAGCTGGCGATTATCAGGCAGCTGAGCAGGCATGAATCCTGCGGCCCAGCTGGCGATTATCAGGCAGCTGAGCAGGCGCTGATCCCGCACCTCAGCAGGCACTGATCACGTGCCTGTCATGCAGTGATCAGGTGACTGAGAGGCGCTGATCATGTGACTGCTCATGTGCTGATCAGGTAGCTCTCCTGCACGGATCATGTGCCTCAGCAGGCAAGAATCAAGCAGCTGAGCAGGCATGAATCCTGCGGCCCAGCTGGCGATTATCAGGCAGCTGAGCAGGCATGAATCCTGCGGCCCAGCTGGCGATTATCAGGCAGCTGAGCAGGCATGAATCCTGCGGCCCAGCTGGCGATTATCAGGCAGCTGAGCAGGCATGAATCCTGCGGCCCAGCTGGCGATTATCAGGCAGCTGAGCAGGCATGAATCCTGCGGCCCAGCTGGCGATTATCAGGCAGCTGAGCAGGCATGAATCCTGCGGCCCAGCTGGCGATTATCAGGCAGCTGAGCAGGCATGAATCCTGCGGCCCAGCTGGCGATTATCAGGCAGCTGAGCAGGCATGAATCCTGCGGCCCAGCTGGCGATTATCAGGCAGCTGAGCAGGCATGAATCCTGCGGCCCAGCTGGCGATTATCAGGCAGCTGAGCAGGCATGAATCCTGCGGCCCAGCTGGCGATTATCAGGCAGCTGAGCAGGCATGAATCCTGCGGCCCAGCTGGCGATTATCAGGCAGCTGAGCAGGCATGAATCCTGCGGCCCAGCTGGCGGTTATCAGGCAGCTGAGCAGGCATGAATCCTGCGGCCCAGCTGGCGATTATCAGGCAGCTGAGCAGGCATGAATCCTGCGGCCCAGCTGGCGGTTATCAGGCAGCTGAGCAGGCATGAATCCTGCGGCCCAGCTGGCGATTATCAGGCAGCTGAGCAGGCATGAATCCTGCGGCCCAGCTGGCGATTATCAGGCAGCTGAGCAGGCATGAATCCTGCGGCCCAGCTGGCGATTATCAGGCAGCTGAGCAGGCATGAATCCTGCGGCCCAGCTGGCGATTATCAGGCAGCTGAGCAGGCGCTGATCCCGCACTCAGCAGGCACTGATCACGTGCCTGTCATGCAGTGATCAGGTGACTGAGAGGCGCTGATCATGTGACTGCTCATGTGCTGATCAGGTAGCTCTCCTGCACGGATCATGTGCCTCAGCAGGCAAGAATCAAGCAGCTGAGCAGGCATGAATCCTGCGGCCCAGCTGGCGATTATCAGGCAGCTGAGCAGGCATGAATCCTGCGGCCCAGCTGGCGATTATCAGGCAGCTGAGCAGGCATGAATCCTGCGGCCCAGCTGGCGATTATCAGGCAGCTGAGCAGGCATGAATCCTGCGGCCCAGCTGGCGATTATCAGGCAGCTGAGCAGGCATGAATCCTGCGGCCCAGCTGGCGATTATCAGGCAGCTGAGCAGGCATGAATCCTGCGGCCCAGCTGGCGATTATCAGGCAGCTGAGCAGGCATGAATCCTGCGGCCCAGCTGGCGATTATCAGGCAGCTGAGCAGGCATGAATCCTGCGGCCCAGCTGGCGATTATCAGGCAGCTGAGCAGGCATGAATCCTGCGGCCCAGCTGGCGTTATCAGGCAGCTGAGCAGGCATGAATCCTGCGGCCCAGCTGGCGGTTATCAGGCAGCTGAGCAGGCATGAATCCTGCGGCCCAGCTGGCGATTATCAGGCAGCTGAGCAGGCATGAATCCTGCGGCCCAGCTGGCGATTATCAGGCAGCTGAGCAGGCATGAATCCTGCGGCCCAGCTGGCGATTATCAGGCAGCTGAGCAGGCATGAATCCTGCGGCCCAGCTGGCGATTATCAGGCAGCTGAGCAGGCATGAATCCTGCGGCCCAGCTGGCGATTATCAGGCAGCTGAGCAGGCATGAATCCTGCGGCCCAGCTGGCGATTATCAGGCAGCTGAGCAGGCATGAATCCTGCGGCCCAGCTGGCGATTATCAGGCAGCTGAGCAGGCATGAATCCTGCGGCCCAGCTGGCGATTATCAGGCAGCTGAGCAGGCATGAATCCTGCGGCCCAGCTGGCGATTATCAGGCAGCTGAGCAGGCATGAATCCTGCGGCCCAGCTGGCGATTATCAGGCAGCTGAGCAGGCATGAATCCTGCGGCCCAGCTGGCGATTATCAGGCAGCTGAGCAGGCATGAATCCTGCGGCCCAGCTGGCGATTATCAGGCAGCTGAGCAGGCATGAATCCTGCGGCCCAGCTGGCGATTATCAGGCAGCTGAGCAGGCATGAATCCTGCGGCCCAGCTGGCGATTATCAGGCAGCTGAGCAGGCATGAATCCTGCGGCCCAGCTGGCGATTATCAGGCAGCTGAGCAGGCATGAATCCTGCGGCCCAGCTGGCGATTATCAGGCAGCTGAGCAGGCATGAATCCTGCGGCCCAGCTGGCGATTATCAGGCAGCTGAGCAGGCATGAATCCTGCGGCCCAGCTGGCGATTATCAGGCAGCTGAGCAGGCATGAATCCTGCGGCCCAGCTGGCGATTATCAGGCAGCTGAGCAGGCATGAATCCTGCGGCCCAGCTGGCGATTATCAGGCAGCTGAGCAGGCGCTGATCCCGCACCTCAGCAGGCACTGATCACGTGCCTGTCATGCAGTGATCAGGTGACTGAGAGGCGCTGATCATGTGACTGCTCATGTGCTGATCAGGTAGCTCTCCTGCACGGATCATGTGCCTCAGCAGGCAAGAATCAAGCAGCTGAGCAGGCATGAATCCTGCGGCCCAGCTGGCGATTATCAGGCAGCTGAGCAGGCATGAATCCTGCGGCCCAGCTGGCGATTATCAGGCAGCTGAGCAGGCATGAATCCTGCGGCCCAGCTGGCGATTATCAGGCAGCTGAGCAGGCATGAATCCTGCGGCCCAGCTGGCGATTATCAGGCAGCTGAGCAGGCATGAATCCTGCGGCCCAGCTGGCGATTATCAGGCAGCTGAGCAGGCTGATCCCGCACCTCAGCAGGCACTGATCACGTGCCTGTCATGCAGTGATCAGGTGACTGAGAGGCGCTGATCATGTGACTGCTCATGTGCTGATCAGGTAGCTCTCCTGCACGGATCATGTGCCTCAGCAGGCAAGAATCAAGCAGCTGAGCAGGCATGAATCCTGCGGCCCAGCTGGCGATTATCAGGCAGCTGAGCAGGCATGAATCCTGCGGCCCAGCTGGCGATTATCAGGCAGCTGAGCAGGCATGAATCCTGCGGCCCAGCTGGCGATTATCAGGCAGCTGAGCAGGCATGAATCCTGCGGCCCAGCTGGCGATTATCAGGCAGCTGAGCAGGCATGAATCCTGCGGCCCAGCTGGCGATTATCAGGCAGCTGAGCAGGCATGAATCCTGCGGCCCAGCTGGCGATTATCAGGCAGCTGAGCAGGCGCTGATCCCGCACCCAGCAGGCACTGATCACGTGCCTGTCATGCAGTGATCAGGTGACTGAGAGGCGCTGATCATGTGACTGCTCATGTGCTGATCAGGTAGCTCTCCTGCACGGATCATGTGCCTCAGCAGGCAAGAATCAGGCAGCTGAGCAGGCATGAATCCTGCGGCCCAGCTGGCGATTATCAGGCAGCTGAGCAGGCATGAATCCTGCGGCCCAGCTGGCGATTATCAGGCAGCTGAGCAGGCGCTGATCCCGCACCTCAGCAGGCACTGATCACGTGCCTGTCATGCAGTGATCAGGTGACTGAGGGCGCTGATCATGTGACTGCTCATGTGCTGATCAGGTAGCTCTCCTGCACGGATCATGTGCCTCAGCAGGCAAGAATCAAGCAGCTGAGCAGGCATGAATCCTGCGGCCCAGCTGGCGATTATCAGGCAGCTGAGCAGGCATGAATCCTGCGGCCCAGCTGGCGATTATCAGGCAGCTGAGCAGGCATGAATCCTGCGGCCCAGCTGGCGATTATCAGGCAGCTGAGCAGGCATGAATCCTGCGGCCCAGCTGGCGATTATCAGGCAGCTGAGCAGGCATGAATCCTGCGGCCCAGCTGGCGATTATCAGGCAGCTGAGCAGGCATGAATCCTGCGGCCCAGCTGGCGATTATCAGGCAGCTGAGCAGGCATGAATCCTGCGGCCCAGCTGGCGATTATCAGGCAGCTGAGCAGGCATGAATCCTGCGGCCCAGCTGGCGATTATCAGGCAGCTGAGCAGGCATGAATCCTGCGGCCCAGCTGGCGATTATCAGGCAGCTGAGCAGGCGCTGATCCCACCTCAGCAGGCACTGATCACGTGCCTGTCATGCAGTGATCAGGTGACTGAGAGGCACTGATCATGTGACTGCTCATGTGCTGATCAGGCAGCTCTCCTGCACGGATCATGTGCCCAGCAGGCAAGAATCAAGCAGCTGAGCAGGCATGAATCCTGCGGCCCAGCTGGCGATTATCAGGCAGCTGAGCAGGCATGAATCCTGCGGCCCAGCTGGCGATTATCAGGCAGCTGAGCAGGCATGAATCCTGCGGCCCAGCTGGCGATTATCAGGCAGCTGAGCAGGCATGAATCCTGCGGCCCAGCTGGCGATTATCAGGCAGCTGAGCAGGCATGAATCCTGCGGCCCAGCTGGCGATTATCAGGCAGCTGAGCAGGCATGAATCCTGCGGCCCAGCTGGCGATTATCAGGCAGCTGAGCAGGCATGAATCCTGCGGCCCAGCTGGCGATTATCAGGCAGCTGAGCAGGCGCTGATCCCGCACCTCAGCAGGCACTGATCACGTGCCTGTCATGCAGTGATCAGGTGACTGAGAGGCAGCTGATCATGTGACTGCTCATGTGCTGATCAGGTAGCTCTCCTGCACGGATCATGTGCCTCAGGCAAGAATCAAGCAGCTGAGCAGGCATGAATCCTGCGGCCCAGCTGGCGATTATCAGGCAGCTGAGCAGGCATGAATCCTGCGGCCCAGCTGGCGATTATCAGGCAGCTGAGCAGGCATGAATCCTGCGGCCCAGCTGGCGATTATCAGGCAGCTGAGCAGGCATGAATCCTGCGGCCCAGCTGGCGGTTATCAGGCAGCTGAGCAGGCATGAATCCTGCGGCCCAGCTGGCGATTATCAGGCAGCTGAGCAGGCATGAATCCTGCGGCCCAGCTGGCGATTATCAGGCAGCTGAGCAGGCGCTGATCCCGCGGCCAGCAGGCACTGATCACGTGCCTGTCATGCAGTGATCAGGTGACTGAGAGGCGCTGATCATGTGACTGCTCATGTGCTGATCAGGTAGCTCTCCTGCACGGATCATGTGCCTCAGCAGGCAAGAATCAAGCAGCTGAGCAGGCATGAATCCTGCGGCCCAGCTGGCGATTATCAGGCAGCTGAGCAGGCATGAATCCTGCGGCCCAGCTGGCGATTATCAGGCAGCTGAGCAGGCATGAATCCTGCGGCCCAGCTGGCGATTATCAGGCAGCTGAGCAGGCATGAATCCTGCGGCCCAGCTGGCGATTATCAGGCAGCTGAGCAGGCATGAATCCTGCGGCCCAGCTGGCGATTATCAGGCAGGTGAGCAGGCGCTGATCCCGCACTCAGCAGGCACTGATCACGTGCCTGTCATGCAGTGATCAGGTGACTGAGGCGCTGATCATGTGACTGCTCATGTGCTGATCAGGTAGCTCTCCTGCACGGATCATGTGCCTCAGCAGGCAAGAATCAAGCAGCTGAGCAGGCATGAATCCTGCGGCCCAGCTGGCGATTATCAGGCAGCTGAGCAGGCATGAATCCTGCGGCCCAGCTGGCGATTATCAGGCAGCTGAGCAGGCATGAATCCTGCGGCCCAGCTGGCGATTATCAGGCAGCTGAGCAGGCATGAATCCTGCGGCCCAGCTGGCGATTATCAGGCAGCTGAGCAGGCATGAATCCTGCGGCCCAGCTGGCGATTATCAGGCAGCTGAGCAGGCATGAATCCTGCGGCCCAGCTGGCGATTATCAGGCAGCTGAGCAGGCATGAATCCTGCGGCCCAGCTGGCGATTATCAGGCAGCTGAGCAGGCATGAATCCTGCGGCCCAGCTGGCGATTATCAGGCAGCTGAGCAGGCATGAATCCTGCGGCCCAGCTGGCGATTATCAGGCAGCTGAGCAGGCATGAATCCTGCGGCCCAGCTGGCGATTATCAGGCAGCTGAGCAGGCATGAATCCTGCGGCCCAGCTGGCGATTATCAGGCAGCTGAGCAGGCATGAATCCTGCGGCCCAGCTGGCATTATCAGGCAGCTGAGCAGGCATGAATCCTGCGGCCCAGCTGGCGATTATCAGGCAGCTGAGCAGGCATGAATCCTGCGGCCCAGCTGGCGATTATCAGGCAGCTGAGCAGGCATGAATCCTGCGGCCCAGCTGGCGATTATCAGGCAGCTGAGCAGGCATGAATCCTGCGGCCCAGCTGGCGATTATCAGGCAGCTGAGCAGGCGCTGATCCCGCACCTCAGCAGGCACTGATCACGTGCCTGTCATGCAGTGATCAGGTGACTGAGAGGCGCTGATCATGTGACTGCTCATGTGCTGATCAGGTAGCTCTCCTGCACGGATCATGTGCCTCAGCAGGCAAGAATCAAGCAGCTGAGCAGGCATGAATCCTGCGGCCCAGCTGGCGATTATCAGGCAGCTGAGCAGGCATGAATCCTGCGGCCCAGCTGGCGATTATCAGGCAGCTGAGCAGGCATGAATCCTGCGGCCCAGCTGGCGATTATCAGGCAGCTGAGCAGGCATGAATCCTGCGGCCCAGCTGGCGATTATCAGGCAGCTGAGCAGGCATGAATCCTGCGGCCCAGCTGGCGATTATCAGGCAGCTGAGCAGGCATGAATCCTGCGGCCCAGCTGGCGATTATCAGGCAGCTGAGCAGGCGCTGATCCCGCACCCAGCAGGCACTGATCACGTGCCTGTCATGCAGTGATCAGGTGACTGAGAGGCGCTGATCATGTGACTGCTCATGTGCTGATCAGGTAGCTCTCCTGCACGGATCATGTGCCTCAGCAGGCAAGAATCAAGCAGCTGAGCAGGCATGAATCCTGCGGCCCAGCTGGCGATTATCAGGCAGCTGAGCAGGCATGAATCCTGCGGCCCAGCTGGCGATTATCAGGCAGCTGAGCAGGCATGAATCCTGCGGCCCAGCTGGCGATTATCAGGCAGCTGAGCAGGCATGAATCCTGCGGCCCAGCTGGCGATTATCAGGCAGCTGAGCAGGCATGAATCCTGCGGCCCAGCTGGCGATTATCAGGCAGCTGAGCAGGCGCTGATCCCGCACCTCAGCAGGCACTGATCACGGCCTGTCATGCAGTGATCAGGTGACTGAGGGCGCATCATGTGACTGCTCATGTGCTGATCAGGTAGCTCTCCTGCACAATCATGTGCCTCAGCAGGCAAGAATCAAGCAGCTGAGCAGGCATGAATCCTGCGGCCCAGCTGGCGATTATCAGGCAGCTGAGCAGGCATGAATCCTGCGGCCCAGCTGGCGATTATCAGGCAGCTGAGCAGGCATGAATCCTGCGGCCCAGCTGGCGATTATCAGGCAGCTGAGCAGGCATGAATCCTGCGGCCCAGCTGGCGATTATCAGGCAGCTGAGCAGGCATGAATCCTGCGGCCCAGCTGGCGATTATCAGGCAGCTGAGCAGGCATGAATCCTGCGGCCCAGCTGGCTTATCAGGCAGCTGAGCAGGCATGAATCCTGCGGCCCAGCTGGCGATTATCAGGCAGCTGAGCAGGCATGAATCCTGCGGCCCAGCTGGCGATTATCAGGCAGCTGAGCAGGCATGAATCCTGCGGCCCAGCTGGCGATTATCAGGCAGCTGAGCAGGCATGAATCCTGCGGCCCAGCTGGCGATTATCAGGCAGCTGAGCAGGCATGAATCCTGCGGCCCAGCTGGCGATTATCAGGCAGCTGAGCAGGCATGAATCCTGCGGCCCAGCTGGCGATTATCAGGCAGCTGAGCAGGCATGAATCCTGCGGCCCAGCTGGCGATTATCAGGCAGCTGAGCAGGCATGAATCCTGCGGCCCAGCTGGCGATTATCAGGCAGCTGAGCAGGCATGAATCCTGCGGCCCAGCTGGCGATTATCAGGCAGCTGAGCAGGCGCTGATCCCGCACCTCAGCAGGCACTGATCACGTGCCTGTCATGCAGTGATCAGGTGACTGAGAGGCGCTGATCATGTGACTGCTCATGTGCTGATCAGGTAGCTCTCCTGCACGGATCATGTGCCTCAGCAGGCAAGAATCAAGCAGCTGAGCAGGCATGAATCCTGCGGCCCAGCTGGCGATTATCAGGCAGCTGAGCAGGCATGAATCCTGCGGCCCAGCTGGCGATTATCAGGCAGCTGAGCAGGCATGAATCCTGCGGCCCAGCTGGCGATTATCAGGCAGCTGAGCAGGCATGAATCCTGCGGCCCAGCTGGCGATTATCAGGCAGCTGAGCAGGCATGAATCCTGCGGCCCAGCTGGCGATTATCAGGCAGCTGAGCAGGCATGAATCCTGCGGCCCAGCTGGCGATTATCAGGCAGCTGAGCAGGCATGAATCCTGCGGCCCAGCTGGCGATTATCAGGCAGCTGAGCAGGCATGAATCCTGCGGCCCAGCTGGCGATTATCAGGCAGCTGAGCAGGCATGAATCCTGCGGCCCAGCTGGCGATTATCAGGCAGCTGAGCAGGCATGAATCCTGCGGCCCAGCTGGCGATTATCAGGCAGCTGAGCAGGCATGAATCCTGCGGCCCAGCTGGCGATTATCAGGCAGCTGAGCAGGCATGAATCCTGCGGCCCAGCTGGCGATTATCAGGCAGCTGAGCAGGCATGAATCCTGCGGCCCAGCTGGCGATTATCAGGCAGCTGAGCAGGCATGAATCCTGCGGCCCAGCTGGCGATTATCAGGCAGCTGAGCAGGCATGAATCCTGCGGCCCAGCTGGCGATTATCAGGCAGCTGAGCAGGCATGAATCCTGCGGCCCAGCTGGCGATTATCAGGCAGCTGAGCAGGCGCTGATCCGCACCTCAGCAGGCACTGATCACGTGCCTGTCATGCTGATCAGGTGACTGAGAGGCGCTGATCATGTGACTGCTCATGCTGATCAGGTAGCTCTCCTGCACGGATCATGTGCCTCAGCAGGCAAGAATCAGGCAGCTGAGCAGGCATGAATCCTGCGGCCCAGCTGGCGATTATCAGGCAGCTGAGCAGGCATGAATCCTGCGGCCCAGCTGGCGATTATCAGGCAGCTGAGCAGGCATGAATCCTGCGGCCCAGCTGGCGATTATCAGGCAGCTGAGCAGGCATGAATCCTGCGGCCCAGCTGGCGATTATCAGGCAGCTGAGCAGGCATGAATCCTGCGGCCCAGCTGGCGATTATCAGGCAGCTGAGCAGGCATGAATCCTGCGGCCCAGCTGGCGATTATCAGGCAGCTGAGCAGGCGCTGATCCCGCACCCAGCAGGCACTGATCACGTGCCTGTCATGCAGTGATCAGGTGACTGAGAGGCGCTGATCATGTGACTGCTCATGTGCTGATCAGGTAGCTCTCCTGCACGGATCATGTGCCTCAGCAGGCAAGAATCAAGCAGCTGAGCAGGCATGAATCCTGCGGCCCAGCTGGCGATTATCAGGCAGCTGAGCAGGCATGAATCCTGCGGCCCAGCTGGCGATTATCAGGCAGCTGAGCAGGCATGAATCCTGCGGCCCAGCTGGCGATTATCAGGCAGCTGAGCAGGCATGAATCCTGCGGCCCAGCTGGCGATTATCAGGCAGCTGAGCAGGCATGAATCCTGCGGCCCAGCTGGCGATTATCAGGCAGCTGAGCAGGCGCTGATCCCGCACCTCAGCAGGCACTGATCACGTGCCTGTCATGCAGTGATCAGGTGACTGAGAGGCGCTGATCATGTGACTGCTCATGTGCTGATCAGGTAGCTCTCCTGCACGGATCATGTGCCTCAGCAGGCAAGAATCAAGCAGCTGAGCAGGCATGAATCCTGCGGCCCAGCTGGCGATTATCAGGCAGCTGAGCAGGCATGAATCCTGCGGCCCAGCTGGCGATTATCAGGCAGCTGAGCAGGCATGAATCCTGCGGCCCAGCTGGCGATTATCAGGCAGCTGAGCAGGCATGAATCCTGCGGCCCAGCTGGCGATTATCAGGCAGCTGAGCAGGCATGAATCCTGCGGCCCAGCTGGCGATTATCAGGCAGCTGAGCAGGCATGAATCCTGCGGCCCAGCTGGCGATTATCAGGCAGCTGAGCAGGCATGAATCCTGCGGCCCAGCTGGCGATTATCAGGCAGCTGAGCAGGCATGAATCCTGCGGCCCAGCTGGCGATTATCAGGCAGCTGAGCAGGCATGAATCCTGCGGCCCAGCTGGCGATTATCAGGCAGCTGAGCAGGCATGAATCCTGCGGCCCAGCTGGCGATTATCAGGCAGCTGAGCAGGCATGAATCCTGCGGCCCAGCTGGCGATTATCAGGCAGCTGAGCAGGCATGAATCCTGCGGCCCAGCTGGCGATTATCAGGCAGCTGAGCAGGCATGAATCCTGCGGCCCAGCTGGCGATTATCAGGCAGCTGAGCAGGCATGAATCCTGCGGCCCAGCTGGCGATTATCAGGCAGCTGAGCAGGCGCTGATCCCGCACCTCAGCAGGCACTGATCACGTGCCTGTCATGCAGTGATCAGGTGACTGAGAGGCGCTGATCATGTGACTGCTCATGTGCTGATCAGGTAGCTCTCCTGCACGGATCATGTGCCTCAGCAGGCAAGAATCAAGCAGCTGAGCAGGCATGAATCCTGCGGCCCAGCTGGCGATTATCAGGCAGCTGAGCAGGCATGAATCCTGCGGCCCAGCTGGCGATTATCAGGCAGCTGAGCAGGCATGAATCCTGCGGCCCAGCTGGCGATTATCAGGCAGCTGAGCAGGCATGAATCCTGCGGCCCAGCTGGCGATTATCAGGCAGCTGAGCAGGCATGAATCCTGCGGCCCAGCTGGCGATTATCAGGCAGCTGAGCAGGCGCTGATCCCGCACTCAGCAGGCACTGATCACGTGCCTGTCATGCAGTGATCAGGTGACTGAGAGGCGCTGATCATGTGACTGCTCATGTGCTGATCAGGTAGCTCTCCTGCACGGATCATGTGCCTCAGCAGGCAAGAATCAAGCAGCTGAGCAGGCATGAATCCTGCGGCCCAGCTGGCGATTATCAGGCAGCTGAGCAGGCATGAATCCTGCGGCCCAGCTGGCGATTATCAGGCAGCTGAGCAGGCATGAATCCTGCGGCCCAGCTGGCGATTATCAGGCAGCTGAGCAGGCATGAATCCTGCGGCCCAGCTGGCGATTATCAGGCAGCTGAGCAGGCATGAATCCTGCGGCCCAGCTGGCGATTATCAGGCAGCTGAGCAGGCATGAATCCTGCGGCCCAGCTGGCGATTATCAGGCAGCTGAGCAGGCATGAATCCTGCGGCCCAGCTGGCGATTATCAGGCAGCTGAGCAGGCATGAATCCTGCGGCCCAGCTGGCGATTATCAGGCAGCTGAGCAGGCATGAATCCTGCGGCCCAGCTGGCGATTATCAGGCAGCTGAGCAGGCATGAATCCTGCGGCCCAGCTGGCGATTATCAGGCAGCTGAGCAGGGCTGATCCCGCACCCAGCAGGCACTGATCACGTGCCTGTCATGCAGTGATCAGGTGACTGAGAGGCGCTGATCATGTGACTGCTCATGTGCTGATCAGGTAGCTCTCCTGCACGGATCATGTGCCCAGCAAGAATCAGCAGCTGAGCAGGCATGAATCCTGCGGCCCAGCTGGCGATTATCAGGCAGCTGAGCAGGCATGAATCCTGCGGCCCAGCTGGCGATTATCAGGCAGCTGAGCAGGCATGAATCCTGCGGCCCAGCTGGCGATTATCAGGCAGCTGAGCAGGCATGAATCCTGCGGCCCAGCTGGCGATTATCAGGCAGCTGAGCAGGCATGAATCCTGCGGCCCAGCTGGCGATTATCAGGCAGCTGAGCAGGCGCTGATCCCGCACCTCAGCAGGCACTGATCACGTGCCTGTCATGCAGTGATCAGGTGACTGAGAGGCGCTGATCATGTGACTGCTCATGTGCTGATCAGGTAGCTCTCCTGCACGGATCATGTGCCTCAGCAGGCAAGAATCAAGCAGCTGAGCAGGCATGAATCCTGCGGCCCAGCTGGCGATTATCAGGCAGCTGAGCAGGCATGAATCCTGCGGCCCAGCTGGCGATTATCAGGCAGCTGAGCAGGCATGAATCCTGCGGCCCAGCTGGCGATTATCAGGCAGCTGAGCAGGCATGAATCCTGCGGCCCAGCTGGCGATTATCAGGCAGCTGAGCAGGCATGAATCCTGCGGCCCAGCTGGCGATTATCAGGCAGCTGAGCAGGCATGAATCCTGCGGCCCAGCTGGCGATTATCAGGCAGCTGAGCAGGCATGAATCCTGCGGCCCAGCTGGCGATTATCAGGCAGCTGAGCAGGCATGAATCCTGCGGCCCAGCTGGCGATTATCAGGCAGCTGAGCAGGCGCTGATCCCGCACCTCAGCAGGCACTGATCACGTGCCTGTCATGCAGTGATCAGGTGACTGAGAGGCGCTGATCATGTGACTGCTCATGTGCTGATCAGGTAGCTCTCCTGCACGGATCATGTGCCTCAGCAGGCAAGAATCAAGCAGCTGAGCAGGCATGAATCCTGCGGCCCAGCTGGCGATTATCAGGCAGCTGAGCAGGCATGAATCCTGCGGCCCAGCTGGCGATTATCAGGCAGCTGAGCAGGCATGAATCCTGCGGCCCAGCTGGCGATTATCAGGCAGCTGAGCAGGCATGAATCCTGCGGCCCAGCTGGCGATTATCAGGCAGCTGAGCAGGCATGAATCCTGCGGCCCAGCTGGCGATTATCAGGCAGCTGAGCAGGCATGAATCCTGCGGCCCAGCTGGCGATTATCAGGCAGCTGAGCAGGCATGAATCCTGCGGCCCAGCTGGCGATTATCAGGCAGCTGAGCAGGCATGAATCCTGCGGCCCAGCTGGCGATTATCAGGCAGCTGAGCAGGCATGAATCCTGCGGCCCAGCTGGCGATTATCAGGCAGCTGAGCAGGCATGAATCCTGCGGCCCAGCTGGCGATTATCAGGCAGCTGAGCAGGCATGAATCCTGCGGCCCAGCTGGCGATTATCAGGCAGCTGAGCAGGCATGAATCCTGCGGCCCAGCTGGCGATTATCAGGCAGCTGAGCAGGCATGAATCCTGCGGCCCAGCTGGCGATTATCAGGCAGCTGAGCAGGCATGAATCCTGCGGCCCAGCTGGCGATTATCAGGCAGCTGAGCAGGCATGAATCCTGCGGCCCAGCTGGCGATTATCAGGCAGCTGAGCAGGCATGAATCCTGCGGCCCAGCTGGCGATTATCAGGCAGCTGAGCAGGCATGAATCCTGCGGCCCAGCTGGCGATTATCAGGCAGCTGAGCAGGCATGAATCCTGCGGCCCAGCTGGCGATTATCAGGCAGCTGAGCAGGCATGAATCCTGCGGCCCAGCTGGCGATTATCAGGCAGCTGAGCAGGCATGAATCCTGCGGCCCAGCTGGCGATTATCAGGCAGCTGAGCAGGCGCTGATCCCGCACCTCAGCAGGCACTGATCACGTGCCTGTCATGCAGTGATCAGGTGACTGAGAGGCGCTGATCATGTGACTGCTCATGTGCTGATCAGGTAGCTCTCCTGCACGGATCATGTGCCTCAGCAGGCAAGAATCAAGCAGCTGAGCAGGCATGAATCCTGCGGCCCAGCTGGCGATTATCAGGCAGCTGAGCAGGCATGAATCCTGCGGCCCAGCTGGCGATTATCAGGCAGCTGAGCAGGCATGAATCCTGCGGCCCAGCTGGCGATTATCAGGCAGCTGAGCAGGCATGAATCCTGCGGCCCAGCTGGCGATTATCAGGCAGCTGAGCAGGCATGAATCCTGCGGCCCAGCTGGCGATTATCAGGCAGCTGAGCAGGCGCTGATCCCGCACCTCAGCAGGCACTGATCACGTGCCTGTCATGCAGTGATCAGGTGACTGAGAGGCGCTGATCATGTGACTGCTCATGTGCTGATCAGGTAGCTCTCCTGCACGGATCATGTGCCTCAGCAGGCAAGAATCAAGCAGCTGAGCAGGCATGAATCCTGCGGCCCAGCTGGCGATTATCAGGCAGCTGAGCAGGCATGAATCCTGCGGCCCAGCTGGCGATTATCAGGCAGCTGAGCAGGCATGAATCCTGCGGCCCAGCTGGCGATTATCAGGCAGCTGAGCAGGCATGAATCCTGCGGCCCAGCTGGCGATTATCAGGCAGCTGAGCAGGCATGAATCCTGCGGCCCAGCTGGCGATTATCAGGCAGCTGAGCAGGCATGAATCCTGCGGCCCAGCTGGCGATTATCAGGCAGCTGAGCAGGCATGAATCCTGCGGCCCAGCTGGCGATTATCAGGCAGCTGAGCAGGCATGAATCCTGCGGCCCAGCTGGCGATTATCAGGCAGCTGAGCAGGCATGAATCCTGCGGCCCAGCTGGCGATTATCAGGCAGCTGAGCAGGCATGAATCCTGCGGCCCAGCTGGCGATTATCAGGCAGCTGAGCAGGCATGAATCCTGCGGCCCAGCTGGCGATTATCAGGCAGCTGAGCAGGCATGAATCCTGCGGCCCAGCTGGCGATTATCAGGCAGCTGAGCAGGCATGAATCCTGCGGCCCAGCTGGCGATTATCAGGCAGCTGAGCAGGCATGAATCCTGCGGCCCAGCTGGCGATTATCAGGCAGCTGAGCAGGCGCTGATCCCGCACCTCAGCAGGCACTGATCACGTGCCTGTCATGCAGTGATCAGGTGACTGAGAGGCGCTGATCATGTGACTGCTCATGTGCTGATCAGGTAGCTCTCCTGCACGGATCATGTGCCTCAGCAGGCAAGAATCAAGCAGCTGAGCAGGCATGAATCCTGCGGCCCAGCTGGCGATTATCAGGCAGCTGAGCAGGCATGAATCCTGCGGCCCAGCTGGCGATTATCAGGCAGCTGAGCAGGCATGAATCCTGCGGCCCAGCTGGCGATTATCAGGCAGCTGAGCAGGCATGAATCCTGCGGCCCAGCTGGCGATTATCAGGCAGCTGAGCAGGCATGAATCCTGCGGCCCAGCTGGCGATTATCAGGCAGCTGAGCAGGCATGAATCCTGCGGCCCAGCTGGCGATTATCAGGCAGCTGAGCAGGCATGAATCCTGCGGCCCAGCTGGCGATTATCAGGCAGCTGAGCAGGCATGAATCCTGCGGCCCAGCTGGCGATTATCAGGCAGCTGAGCAGGCATGAATCCTGCGGCCCAGCTGGCGATTATCAGGCAGCTGAGCAGGCATGAATCCTGCGGCCCAGCTGGCGATTATCAGGCAGCTGAGCAGGCATGAATCCTGCGGCCCAGCTGGCGATTATCAGGCAGCTGAGCAGGCATGAATCCTGCGGCCCAGCTGGCGATTATCAGGCAGCTGAGCAGGCATGAATCCTGCGGCCCAGCTGGCGATTATCAGGCAGCTGAGCAGGCATGAATCCTGCGGCCCAGCTGGCGATTATCAGGCAGCTGAGCAGGCATGAATCCTGCGGCCCAGCTGGCGATTATCAGGCAGCTGAGCAGGCATGAATCCTGCGGCCCAGCTGGCGATTATCAGGCAGCTGAGCAGGCATGAATCCTGCGGCCCAGCTGGCGATTATCAGGCAGCTGAGCAGGCATGAATCCTGCGGCCCAGCTGGCGATTATCAGGCAGCTGAGCAGGCATGAATCCTGCGGCCCAGCTGGCGATTATCAGGCAGCTGAGCAGGCGCTGATCCCGCACCTCAGCAGGCACTGATCACGTGCCTGTCATGCAGTGATCAGGTGACTGAGAGGCGCTGATCATGTGACTGCTCATGTGCTGATCAGGTAGCTCCTGCACGGATCATGTGCCTCAGCAGGCAAGAATCAGCAGCTGAGCAGGCATGAATCCTGCGGCCCAGCTGGCGATTATCAGGCAGCTGAGCAGGCATGAATCCTGCGGCCCAGCTGGCGATTATCAGGCAGCTGAGCAGGCATGAATCCTGCGGCCCAGCTGGCGATTATCAGGCAGCTGAGCAGGCATGAATCCTGCGGCCCAGCTGGCGATTATCAGGCAGCTGAGCAGGCGCTGATCCCGCACCTCAGCAGGCACTGATCACGTGCCTGTCATGCAGTGATCAGGTGACTGAGAGGCGCTGATCATGTGACTGCTCATGTGCTGATCAGGTAGCTCTCCTGCACGGATCATGTGCCTCAGCAGGCAAGAATCAAGCAGCTGAGCAGGCATGAATCCTGCGGCCCAGCTGGCGATTATCAGGCAGCTGAGCAGGCATGAATCCTGCGGCCCAGCTGGCGATTATCAGGCAGCTGAGCAGGCATGAATCCTGCGGCCCAGCTGGCGATTATCAGGCAGCTGAGCAGGCATGAATCCTGCGGCCCAGCTGGCGATTATCAGGCAGCTGAGCAGGCATGAATCCTGCGGCCCAGCTGGCGATTATCAGGCAGCTGAGCAGGCATGAATCCTGCGGCCCAGCTGGCGATTATCAGGCAGCTGAGCAGGCATGAATCCTGCGGCCCAGCTGGCGATTATCAGGCAGCTGAGCAGGCATGAATCCTGCGGCCCAGCTGGCGATTATCAGGCAGCTGAGCAGGCATGAATCCTGCGGCCCAGCTGGCGATTATCAGGCAGCTGAGCAGGCATGAATCCTGCGGCCCAGCTGGCGATTATCAGGCAGCTGAGCAGGCATGAATCCTGCGGCCCAGCTGGCGATTATCAGGCAGCTGAGCAGGCATGAATCCTGCGGCCCAGCTGGCGATTATCAGGCAGCTGAGCAGGCATGAATCCTGCGGCCCAGCTGGCGATTATCAGGCAGCTGAGCAGGCATGAATCCTGCGGCCCAGCTGGCGATTATCAGGCAGCTGAGCAGGCATGAATCCTGCGGCCCAGCTGGCGATTATCAGGCAGCTGAGCAGGCATGAATCCTGCGGCCCAGCTGGCGATTATCAGGCAGCTGAGCAGGCATGAATCCTGCGGCCCAGCTGGCGATTATCAGGCAGCTGAGCAGGCATGAATCCTGCGGCCCAGCTGGCGATTATCAGGCAGCTGAGCAGGCATGAATCCTGCGGCCCAGCTGGCGATTATCAGGCAGCTGAGCAGGCATGAATCCTGCGGCCCAGCTGGCGATTATCAGGCAGCTGAGCAGGCATGAATCCTGCGGCCCAGCTGGCGATTATCAGGCAGCTGAGCAGGCATGAATCCTGCGGCCCAGCTGGCGATTATCAGGCAGCTGAGCAGGCATGAATCCTGCGGCCCAGCTGGCGATTATCAGGCAGCTGAGCAGGCATGAATCCTGCGGCCCAGCTGGCGATTATCAGGCAGCTGAGCAGGCATGAATCCTGCGGCCCAGCTGGCGATTATCAGGCAGCTGAGCAGGCATGAATCCTGCGGCCCAGCTGGCGATTATCAGGCAGCTGAGCAGGCATGAATCCTGCGGCCCAGCTGGCGATTATCAGGCAGCTGAGCAGGCGCTGATCCCGGCATCAGCAGGCACTGATCACGTGCCTGTCATGCAGTGATCAGGTGACTGAGAGGCGCTGATCATGTGACTGCTCATGTGCTGATCAGGCAGCTCTCCTGCACGGATCATGTGCCTCAGCAGGCAAGAATCAGGCAGCTGAGCAGGCATGAATCCTGCGGCCCAGCTGGCGATTATCAGGCAGCTGAGCAGGCATGAATCCTGCGGCCCAGCTGGCGATTATCAGGCAGCTGAGCAGGCATGAATCCTGCGGCCCAGCTGGCGATTATCAGGCAGCTGAGCAGGCATGAATCCTGCGGCCCAGCTGGCGATTATCAGGCAGCTGAGCAGGCATGAATCCTGCGGCCCAGCTGGCGATTATCAGGCAGCTGAGCAGGCGCTGATCCCGCACCTCAGCAGGCACTGATCACGTGCCTGTCATGCAGTGATCAGGTGACTGAGAGGCGCTGATCATGTGACTGCTCATGTGCTGATCAGGTAGCTCTCCTGCACGGATCATGTGCCTCAGCAGGCAAGAATCAAGCAGCTGAGCAGGCATGAATCCTGCGGCCCAGCTGGCGATTATCAGGCAGCTGAGCAGGCATGAATCCTGCGGCCCAGCTGGCGATTATCAGGCAGCTGAGCAGGCATGAATCCTGCGGCCCAGCTGGCGATTATCAGGCAGCTGAGCAGGCATGAATCCTGCGGCCCAGCTGGCGATTATCAGGCAGCTGAGCAGGCATGAATCCTGCGGCCCAGCTGGCGATTATCAGGCAGCTGAGCAGGCATGAATCCTGCGGCCCAGCTGGCGATTATCAGGCAGCTGAGCAGGCATGAATCCTGCGGCCCAGCTGGCGATTATCAGGCAGCTGAGCAGGCATGAATCCTGCGGCCCAGCTGGCGATTATCAGGCAGCTGAGCAGGCATGAATCCTGCGGCCCAGCTGGCGATTATCAGGCAGCTGAGCAGGCATGAATCCTGCGGCCCAGCTGGCGATTATCAGGCAGCTGAGCAGGCATGAATCCTGCGGCCCAGCTGGCGATTATCAGGCAGCTGAGCAGGCATGAATCCTGCGGCCCAGCTGGCGATTATCAGGCAGCTGAGCAGGCATGAATCCTGCGGCCCAGCTGGCGATTATCAGGCAGCTGAGCAGGCATGAATCCTGCGGCCCAGCTGGCGATTATCAGGCAGCTGAGCAGGCATGAATCCTGCGGCCCAGCTGGCGATTATCAGGCAGCTGAGCAGGCATGAATCCTGCGGCCCAGCTGGCGATTATCAGGCAGCTGAGCAGGCGCTGATCCCGCACCTCAGCAGGCACTGATCACGTGCCTGTCATGCAGTGATCAGGTGACTGAGAGGCGCTGATCATGTGACTGCTCATGTGCTGATCAGGCAGCTCTCAGGCACGAATCATGTGCCCAGCTGGCAAGAATCAGGCAGCTGAGCAGGCATGAATCCTGCGGCCCAGCTGGCGATTATCAGGCAGCTGAGCAGGCATGAATCCTGCGGCCCAGCTGGCGATTATCAGGCAGCTGAGCAGGCATGAATCCTGCGGCCCAGCTGGCGATTATCAGGCAGCTGAGCAGGCATGAATCCTGCGGCCCAGCTGGCGATTATCAGGCAGCTGAGCAGGCATGAATCCTGCGGCCCAGCTGGCGATTATCAGGCAGCTGAGCAGGCGCTGATCCCGCACCTCAGCAGGCACTGATCACGTGCCTGTCATGCAGTGATCAGGTGACTGAGAGGCGCTGATCATGTGACTGCTCATGTGCTGATCAGGCAGCTCTCCTGCACGGATCATGTGCCTCAGCAGGCAAGAATCAGCAGCTGAGCAGGCATGAATCCTGCGGCCCAGCTGGCGATTATCAGGCAGCTGAGCAGGCATGAATCCTGCGGCCCAGCTGGCGATTATCAGGCAGCTGAGCAGGCATGAATCCTGCGGCCCAGCTGGCGATTATCAGGCAGCTGAGCAGGCATGAATCCTGCGGCCCAGCTGGCGATTATCAGGCAGCTGAGCAGGCATGAATCCTGCGGCCCAGCTGGCGATTATCAGGCAGCTGAGCAGGCGCTGATCCCGCACCTCAGCAGGCACTGATCACGTGCCTGTCATGCAGTGATCAGGTGACTGAGAGGCGCTGATCATGTGACTGCTCATGTGCTGATCAGGTAGCTCTCCTGCACGGATCATGTGCCTCAGCAGGCAAGAATCAAGCAGCTGAGCAGGCATGAATCCTGCGGCCCAGCTGGCGATTATCAGGCAGCTGAGCAGGCATGAATCCTGCGGCCCAGCTGGCGATTATCAGGCAGCTGAGCAGGCATGAATCCTGCGGCCCAGCTGGCGATTATCAGGCAGCTGAGCAGGCATGAATCCTGCGGCCCAGCTGGCGATTATCAGGCAGCTGAGCAGGCATGAATCCTGCGGCCCAGCTGGCGATTATCAGGCAGCTGAGCAGGCATGAATCCTGCGGCCCAGCTGGCGATTATCAGGCAGCTGAGCAGGCATGAATCCTGCGGCCCAGCTGGCGATTATCAGGCAGCTGAGCAGGCATGAATCCTGCGGCCCAGCTGGCGATTATCAGGCAGCTGAGCAGGCATGAATCCTGCGGCCCAGCTGGCGATTATCAGGCAGCTGAGCAGGCATGAATCCTGCGGCCCAGCTGGCGATTATCAGGCAGCTGAGCAGGCATGAATCCTGCGGCCCAGCTGGCGATTATCAGGCAGCTGAGCAGGCATGAATCCTGCGGCCCAGCTGGCGATTATCAGGCAGCTGAGCAGGCATGAATCCTGCGGCCCAGCTGGCGATTATCAGGCAGCTGAGCAGGCATGAATCCTGCGGCCCAGCTGGCGATTATCAGGCAGCTGAGCAGGCATGAATCCTGCGGCCCAGCTGGCGATTATCAGGCAGCTGAGCAGGCATGAATCCTGCGGCCCAGCTGGCGATTATCAGGCAGCTGAGCAGGCATGAATCCTGCGGCCCAGCTGGCGATTATCAGGCAGCTGAGCAGGCATGAATCCTGCGGCCCAGCTGGCGATTATCAGGCAGCTGAGCAGGCATGAATCCTGCGGCCCAGCTGGCGATTATCAGGCAGCTGAGCAGGCATGAATCCTGCGGCCCAGCTGGCGATTATCAGGCAGCTGAGCAGGCATGAATCCTGCGGCCCAGCTGGCGATTATCAGGCAGCTGAGCAGGCATGAATCCTGCGGCCCAGCTGGCGATTATCAGGCAGCTGAGCAGGCATGAATCCTGCGGCCCAGCTGGCGATTATCAGGCAGCTGAGCAGGCATGAATCCTGCGGCCCAGCTGGCGATTATCAGGCAGCTGAGCAGGCATGAATCCTGCGGCCCAGCTGGCGATTATCAGGCAGCTGAGCAGGCGCTGATCCCGCACCTCAGCAGGCACTGATCACGTGCCTGTCATGCAGTGATCAGGTGACTGAGAGGCGCTGATCATGTGACTGCTCATGTGCTGATCAGGTAGCTCTCCTGCACGGATCATGTGCCTCAGCAGGCAAGAATCAAGCAGCTGAGCAGGCATGAATCCTGCGGCCCAGCTGGCGATTATCAGGCAGCTGAGCAGGCATGAATCCTGCGGCCCAGCTGGCGATTATCAGGCAGCTGAGCAGGCATGAATCCTGCGGCCCAGCTGGCGATTATCAGGCAGCTGAGCAGGCATGAATCCTGCGGCCCAGCTGGCGATTATCAGGCAGCTGAGCAGGCATGAATCCTGCGGCCCAGCTGGCGATTATCAGGCAGCTGAGCAGGCATGAATCCTGCGGCCCAGCTGGCGATTATCAGGCAGCTGAGCAGGCATGAATCCTGCGGCCCAGCTGGCGATTATCAGGCAGCTGAGCAGGCATGAATCCTGCGGCCCAGCTGGCGATTATCAGGCAGCTGAGCAGGCATGAATCCTGCGGCCCAGCTGGCGATTATCAGGCAGCTGAGCAGGCATGAATCCTGCGGCCCAGCTGGCGATTATCAGGCAGCTGAGCAGGCATGAATCCTGCGGCCCAGCTGGCGATTATCAGGCAGCTGAGCAGGCATGAATCCTGCGGCCCAGCTGGCGATTATCAGGCAGCTGAGCAGGCATGAATCCTGCGGCCCAGCTGGCGATTATCAGGCAGCTGAGCAGGCATGAATCCTGCGGCCCAGCTGGCGATTATCAGGCAGCTGAGCAGGCATGAATCCTGCGGCCCAGCTGGCGATTATCAGGCAGCTGAGCAGGCATGAATCCTGCGGCCCAGCTGGCGATTATCAGGCAGCTGAGCAGGCATGAATCCTGCGGCCCAGCTGGCGATTATCAGGCAGCTGAGCAGGCGCTGATCCCGCACCTCAGCAGGCACTGATCACGTGCCTGTCATGCAGTGATCAGGTGACTGAGAGGCGCTGATCATGTGACTGCTCATGTGCTGATCAGGTAGCTCTCCTGCACGGATCATGTGCCTCAGCAGGCAAGAATCAAGCAGCTGAGCAGGCATGAATCCTGCGGCCCAGCTGGCGATTATCAGGCAGCTGAGCAGGCATGAATCCTGCGGCCCAGCTGGCGATTATCAGGCAGCTGAGCAGGCATGAATCCTGCGGCCCAGCTGGCGATTATCAGGCAGCTGAGCAGGCATGAATCCTGCGGCCCAGCTGGCGATTATCAGGCAGCTGAGCAGGCATGAATCCTGCGGCCCAGCTGGCGATTATCAGGCAGCTGAGCAGGCGCTGATCCCGCACCTCAGCAGGCACTGATCACGTGCCTGTCATGCAGTGATCAGGTGACTGAGAGGCGCTGATCATGTGACTGCTCATGTGCTGATCAGGTAGCTCTCCTGCACGGATCATGTGCCTCAGCAGGCAAGAATCAAGCAGCTGAGCAGGCATGAATCCTGCGGCCCAGCTGGCGATTATCAGGCAGCTGAGCAGGCATGAATCCTGCGGCCCAGCTGGCGATTATCAGGCAGCTGAGCAGGCATGAATCCTGCGGCCCAGCTGGCGATTATCAGGCAGCTGAGCAGGCATGAATCCTGCGGCCCAGCTGGCGATTATCAGGCAGCTGAGCAGGCATGAATCCTGCGGCCCAGCTGGCGATTATCAGGCAGCTGAGCAGGCATGAATCCTGCGGCCCAGCTGGCGATTATCAGGCAGCTGAGCAGGCATGAATCCTGCGGCCCAGCTGGCGATTATCAGGCAGCTGAGCAGGCATGAATCCTGCGGCCCAGCTGGCGATTATCAGGCAGCTGAGCAGGCATGAATCCTGCGGCCCAGCTGGCGATTATCAGGCAGCTGAGCAGGCATGAATCCTGCGGCCCAGCTGGCGATTATCAGGCAGCTGAGCAGGCATGAATCCTGCGGCCCAGCTGGCGATTATCAGGCAGCTGAGCAGGCGCTGATCCCGCACCTCAGCAGGCACTGATCACGTGCCTGTCATGCAGTGATCAGGTGACTGAGAGGCGCTGATCATGTGACTGCTCATGTGCTGATCAGGTAGCTCTCCTGCATGGATCATGTGCCCAGCTGGCAAGAATCAGGCAGCTGAGCAGGCATGAATCCTGCGGCCCAGCTGGCGATTATCAGGCAGCTGAGCAGGCATGAATCCTGCGGCCCAGCTGGCGATTATCAGGCAGCTGAGCAGGCATGAATCCTGCGGCCCAGCTGGCGATTATCAGGCAGCTGAGCAGGCATGAATCCTGCGGCCCAGCTGGCGATTATCAGGCAGCTGAGCAGGCATGAATCCTGCGGCCCAGCTGGCGATTATCAGGCAGCTGAGCAGGCGCTGATCCCGCACCTCAGCAGGCACTGATCACGTGCCTGTCATGCAGTGATCAGGTGACTGAGAGGCGCTGATCATGTGACTGCTCATGTGCTGATCAGGTAGCTCTCCTGCACGGATCATGTGCCTCAGCAGGCAAGAATCAAGCAGCTGAGCAGGCATGAATCCTGCGGCCCAGCTGGCGATTATCAGGCAGCTGAGCAGGCATGAATCCTGCGGCCCAGCTGGCGATTATCAGGCAGCTGAGCAGGCATGAATCCTGCGGCCCAGCTGGCGATTATCAGGCAGCTGAGCAGGCATGAATCCTGCGGCCCAGCTGGCGATTATCAGGCAGCTGAGCAGGCATGAATCCTGCGGCCCAGCTGGCGATTATCAGGCAGCTGAGCAGGCATGAATCCTGCGGCCCAGCTGGCGATTATCAGGCAGCTGAGCAGGCATGAATCCTGCGGCCCAGCTGGCGATTATCAGGCAGCTGAGCAGGCATGAATCCTGCGGCCCAGCTGGCGATTATCAGGCAGCTGAGCAGGCATGAATCCTGCGGCCCAGCTGGCGATTATCAGGCAGCTGAGCAGGCATGAATCCTGCGGCCCAGCTGGCGATTATCAGGCAGCTGAGCAGGCATGAATCCTGCGGCCCAGCTGGCGATTATCAGGCAGCTGAGCAGGCGCTGATCCCGCACCTCAGCAGGCACTGATCACGTGCCTGTCATGCAGTGATCAGGTGACTGAGAGGCGCTGATCATGTGACTGCTCATGTGCTGATCAGGTAGCTCCTGCACGGATCATGTGCCCAGCAGGCAAGAATCAAGCAGCTGAGCAGGCATGAATCCTGCGGCCCAGCTGGCGATTATCAGGCAGCTGAGCAGGCATGAATCCTGCGGCCCAGCTGGCGATTATCAGGCAGCTGAGCAGGCATGAATCCTGCGGCCCAGCTGGCGATTATCAGGCAGCTGAGCAGGCATGAATCCTGCGGCCCAGCTGGCGATTATCAGGCAGCTGAGCAGGCATGAATCCTGCGGCCCAGCTGGCGATTATCAGGCAGCTGAGCAGGCATGAATCCTGCGGCCCAGCTGGCGATTATCAGGCAGCTGAGCAGGCATGAATCCTGCGGCCCAGCTGGCGATTATCAGGCAGCTGAGCAGGCATGAATCCTGCGGCCCAGCTGGCGATTATCAGGCAGCTGAGCAGGCATGAATCCTGCGGCCCAGCTGGCGATTATCAGGCAGCTGAGCAGGCATGAATCCTGCGGCCCAGCTGGCGATTATCAGGCAGCTGAGCAGGCATGAATCCTGCGGCCCAGCTGGCGATTATCAGGCAGCTGAGCAGGCATGAATCCTGCGGCCCAGCTGGCGATTATCAGGCAGCTGAGCAGGCATGAATCCTGCGGCCCAGCTGGCGATTATCAGGCAGCTGAGCAGGCATGAATCCTGCGGCCCAGCTGGCGATTATCAGGCAGCTGAGCAGGCATGATCCCGCACCCAGCAGGCACTGATCACGTGCCTGTCAGCAGTGATCAGGTGACTGAGAGGCCTGATCATGTGACTGCTCATGTGCTGATCAGGCAGCTCTCCTGCATGGATCATGTGCCTCAGCAGGCAAGAATCAGGCAGCTGAGCAGGCATGAATCCTGCGGCCCAGCTGGCGATTATCAGGCAGCTGAGCAGGCATGAATCCTGCGGCCCAGCTGGCGATTATCAGGCAGCTGAGCAGGCATGAATCCTGCGGCCCAGCTGGCGATTATCAGGCAGCTGAGCAGGCATGAATCCTGCGGCCCAGCTGGCGATTATCAGGCAGCTGAGCAGGCATGAATCCTGCGGCCCAGCTGGCGATTATCAGGCAGCTGAGCAGGCATGAATCCTGCGGCCCAGCTGGCGATTATCAGGCAGCTGAGCAGGCATGAATCCTGCGGCCCAGCTGGCGATTATCAGGCAGCTGAGCAGGCATGAATCCTGCGGCCCAGCTGGCGATTATCAGGCAGCTGAGCAGGCATGAATCCTGCGGCCCAGCTGGCGATTATCAGGCAGCTGAGCAGGCATGAATCCTGCGGCCCAGCTGGCGATTATCAGGCAGCTGAGCAGGCATGAATCCTGCGGCCCAGCTGGCGATTATCAGGCAGCTGAGCAGGCATGAATCCTGCGGCCCAGCTGGCGATTATCAGGCAGCTGAGCAGGCATGAATCCTGCGGCCCAGCTGGCGATTATCAGGCAGCTGAGCAGGCATGAATCCTGCGGCCCAGCTGGCGATTATCAGGCAGCTGAGCAGGCATGAATCCTGCGGCCCAGCTGGCGATTATCAGGCAGCTGAGCAGGCATGAATCCTGCGGCCCAGCTGGCGATTATCAGGCAGCTGAGCAGGCGCTGATCCCGCACCTCAGCAGGCACTGATCACGTGCCTGTCATGCAGTGATCAGGTGACTGAGAGGCGCTGATCATGTGACTGCTCATGTGCTGATCAGGTAGCTCTCCTGCACGGATCATGTGCCTCAGCAGGCAAGAATCAAGCAGCTGAGCAGGCATGAATCCTGCGGCCCAGCTGGCGATTATCAGGCAGCTGAGCAGGCATGAATCCTGCGGCCCAGCTGGCGATTATCAGGCAGCTGAGCAGGCATGAATCCTGCGGCCCAGCTGGCGATTATCAGGCAGCTGAGCAGGCATGAATCCTGCGGCCCAGCTGGCGATTATCAGGCAGCTGAGCAGGCATGAATCCTGCGGCCCAGCTGGCGATTATCAGGCAGCTGAGCAGGCATGAATCCTGCGGCCCAGCTGGCGATTATCAGGCAGCTGAGCAGGCATGAATCCTGCGGCCCAGCTGGCGATTATCAGGCAGCTGAGCAGGCATGAATCCTGCGGCCCAGCTGGCGATTATCAGGCAGCTGAGCAGGCATGAATCCTGCGGCCCAGCTGGCGATTATCAGGCAGCTGAGCAGGCATGAATCCTGCGGCCCAGCTGGCGATTATCAGGCAGCTGAGCAGGCATGAATCCTGCGGCCCAGCTGGCGATTATCAGGCAGCTGAGCAGGCATGAATCCTGCGGCCCAGCTGGCGATTATCAGGCAGCTGAGCAGGCATGAATCCTGCGGCCCAGCTGGCGATTATCAGGCAGCTGAGCAGGCATGAATCCTGCGGCCCAGCTGGCGATTATCAGGCAGCTGAGCAGGCATGAATCCTGCGGCCCAGCTGGCGATTATCAGGCAGCTGAGCAGGCATGAATCCTGCGGCCCAGCTGGCGATTATCAGGCAGCTGAGCAGGCATGAATCCTGCGGCCCAGCTGGCGATTATCAGGCAGCTGAGCAGGCGCTGATCCCGCACCTCAGCAGGCACTGATCACGTGCCTGTCATGCAGTGATCAGGTGACTGAGAGGCGCTGATCATGTGACTGCTCATGTGCTGATCAGGTAGCTCTCCTGCACGGATCATGTGCCTCAGCAGGCAAGAATCAAGCAGCTGAGCAGGCATGAATCCTGCGGCCCAGCTGGCGATTATCAGGCAGCTGAGCAGGCATGAATCCTGCGGCCCAGCTGGCGATTATCAGGCAGCTGAGCAGGCATGAATCCTGCGGCCCAGCTGGCGATTATCAGGCAGCTGAGCAGGCATGAATCCTGCGGCCCAGCTGGCGATTATCAGGCAGCTGAGCAGGCATGAATCCTGCGGCCCAGCTGGCGATTATCAGGCAGCTGAGCAGGCATGAATCCTGCGGCCCAGCTGGCGATTATCAGGCAGCTGAGCAGGCATGAATCCTGCGGCCCAGCTGGCGATTATCAGGCAGCTGAGCAGGCATGAATCCTGCGGCCCAGCTGGCGATTATCAGGCAGCTGAGCAGGCATGAATCCTGCGGCCCAGCTGGCGATTATCAGGCAGCTGAGCAGGCATGAATCCTGCGGCCCAGCTGGCGATTATCAGGCAGCTGAGCAGGCATGAATCCTGCGGCCCAGCTGGCGATTATCAGGCAGCTGAGCAGGCATGAATCCTGCGGCCCAGCTGGCGATTATCAGGCAGCTGAGCAGGCATGAATCCTGCGGCCCAGCTGGCGATTATCAGGCAGCTGAGCAGGCATGAATCCTGCGGCCCAGCTGGCGATTATCAGGCAGCTGAGCAGGCATGAATCCTGCGGCCCAGCTGGCGATTATCAGGCAGCTGAGCAGGCATGAATCCTGCGGCCCAGCTGGCGATTATCAGGCAGCTGAGCAGGCATGAATCCTGCGGCCCAGCTGGCGATTATCAGGCAGCTGAGCAGGCATGAATCCTGCGGCCCAGCTGGCGATTATCAGGCAGCTGAGCAGGCATGAATCCTGCGGCCCAGCTGGCGATTATCAGGCAGCTGAGCAGGCATGAATCCTGCGGCCCAGCTGGCGATTATCAGGCAGCTGAGCAGGCGCTGATCCCGCACCTCAGCAGGCACTGATCACGTGCCTGTCATGCAGTGATCAGGTGACTGAGAGGCGCTGATCATGTGACTGCTCATGTGCTGATCAGGTAGCTCTCCTGCACGGATCATGTGCCTGGCAAGAATCAAGCAGCTGAGCAGGCATGAATCCTGCGGCCCAGCTGGCGATTATCAGGCAGCTGAGCAGGCATGAATCCTGCGGCCCAGCTGGCGATTATCAGGCAGCTGAGCAGGCATGAATCCTGCGGCCCAGCTGGCGATTATCAGGCAGCTGAGCAGGCATGAATCCTGCGGCCCAGCTGGCGATTATCAGGCAGCTGAGCAGGCATGAATCCTGCGGCCCAGCTGGCGATTATCAGGCAGCTGAGCAGGCATGAATCCTGCGGCCCAGCTGGCGATTATCAGGCAGCTGAGCAGGCATGAATCCTGCGGCCCAGCTGGCGATTATCAGGCAGCTGAGCAGGCATGAATCCTGCGGCCCAGCTGGCGATTATCAGGCAGCTGAGCAGGCATGAATCCTGCGGCCCAGCTGGCGATTATCAGGCAGCTGAGCAGGCATGAATCCTGCGGCCCAGCTGGCGATTATCAGGCAGCTGAGCAGGCATGAATCCTGCGGCCCAGCTGGCGATTATCAGGCAGCTGAGCAGGCATGAATCCTGCGGCCCAGCTGGCGATTATCAGGGCAGCAGGCGCTGATCCCGCACCTCAGCAGGCACTGATCACGTGCCTGTCATGCAGTGATCAGGTGACTGAGAGGCGCTGATCATGTGACTGCTCATGTGCTGATCAGGTAGCTCTCCTGCACGGATCATGTGCCTCAGCAGGCAAGAATCAGGCAGCTGAGCAGGCATGAATCCTGCGGCCCAGCTGGCGATTATCAGGCAGCTGAGCAGGCATGAATCCTGCGGCCCAGCTGGCGATTATCAGGCAGCTGAGCAGGCATGAATCCTGCGGCCCAGCTGGCGATTATCAGGCAGCTGAGCAGGCATGAATCCTGCGGCCCAGCTGGCGATTATCAGGCAGCTGAGCAGGCATGAATCCTGCGGCCCAGCTGGCGATTATCAGGCAGCTGAGCAGGCGCTGATCCCGCACCTCAGCAGGCACTGATCACGTGCCTGTCATGCAGTGATCAGGTGACTGAGAGGCGCTGATCATGTGACTGCTCATGTGCTGATCAGGTAGCTCTCCTGCACGGATCATGTGCCTCAGCAGGCAAGAATCAAGCAGCTGAGCAGGCATGAATCCTGCGGCCCAGCTGGCGATTATCAGGCAGCTGAGCAGGCATGAATCCTGCGGCCCAGCTGGCGATTATCAGGCAGCTGAGCAGGCATGAATCCTGCGGCCCAGCTGGCGATTATCAGGCAGCTGAGCAGGCATGAATCCTGCGGCCCAGCTGGCGATTATCAGGCAGCTGAGCAGGCATGAATCCTGCGGCCCAGCTGGCGATTATCAGGCAGCTGAGCAGGCATGAATCCTGCGGCCCAGCTGGCGATTATCAGGCAGCTGAGCAGGCATGAATCCTGCGGCCCAGCTGGCGATTATCAGGCAGCTGAGCAGGCATGAATCCTGCGGCCCAGCTGGCGATTATCAGGCAGCTGAGCAGGCATGAATCCTGCGGCCCAGCTGGCGATTATCAGGCAGCTGAGCAGGCATGAATCCTGCGGCCCAGCTGGCGATTATCAGGCAGCTGAGCAGGCGCTGATCCCGCACCTCAGCAGGCACTGATCACGTGCCTGTCATGCAGTGATCAGGTGACTGAGAGGCGCTGATCATGTGACTGCTCATGTGCTGATCAGGTAGCTCTCCTGCACGGATCATGTGCCTCAGCAGGCAAGAATCAAGCAGCTGAGCAGGCATGAATCCTGCGGCCCAGCTGGCGATTATCAGGCAGCTGAGCAGGCATGAATCCTGCGGCCCAGCTGGCGATTATCAGGCAGCTGAGCAGGCATGAATCCTGCGGCCCAGCTGGCGATTATCAGGCAGCTGAGCAGGCATGAATCCTGCGGCCCAGCTGGCGATTATCAGGCAGCTGAGCAGGCATGAATCCTGCGGCCCAGCTGGCGATTATCAGGCAGCTGAGCAGGCATGAATCCTGCGGCCCAGCTGGCGATTATCAGGCAGCTGAGCAGGCATGAATCCTGCGGCCCAGCTGGCGATTATCAGGCAGCTGAGCAGGCATGAATCCTGCGGCCCAGCTGGCGATTATCAGGCAGCTGAGCAGGCGCTGATCCCGCACCTCAGCAGGCACTGATCACGTGCCTGTCATGCAGTGATCAGGTGACTGAGAGGCGCTGATCATGTGACTGCTCATGTGCTGATCAGGTAGCTCTCCTGCACGGATCATGTGCCTCAGCAGGCAAGAATCAAGCAGCTGAGCAGGCATGAATCCTGCGGCCCAGCTGGCGATTATCAGGCAGCTGAGCAGGCATGAATCCTGCGGCCCAGCTGGCGATTATCAGGCAGCTGAGCAGGCATGAATCCTGCGGCCCAGCTGGCGATTATCAGGCAGCTGAGCAGGCATGAATCCTGCGGCCCAGCTGGCGATTATCAGGCAGCTGAGCAGGCATGAATCCTGCGGCCCAGCTGGCGATTATCAGGCAGCTGAGCAGGCGCTGATCCCGCACCTCAGCAGGCACTGATCACGTGCCTGTCATGCAGTGATCAGGTGACTGAGAGGCGCTGATCATGTGACTGCTCATGTGCTGATCAGGTAGCTCTCCTGCACGGATCATGTGCCTCAGCAGGCAAGAATCAAGCAGCTGAGCAGGCATGAATCCTGCGGCCCAGCTGGCGATTATCAGGCAGCTGAGCAGGCATGAATCCTGCGGCCCAGCTGGCGATTATCAGGCAGCTGAGCAGGCATGAATCCTGCGGCCCAGCTGGCGATTATCAGGCAGCTGAGCAGGCATGAATCCTGCGGCCCAGCTGGCGATTATCAGGCAGCTGAGCAGGCATGAATCCTGCGGCCCAGCTGGCGATTATCAGGCAGCTGAGCAGGCATGAATCCTGCGGCCCAGCTGGCGATTATCAGGCAGCTGAGCAGGCATGAATCCTGCGGCCCAGCTGGCGATTATCAGGCAGCTGAGCAGGCATGAATCCTGCGGCCCAGCTGGCGATTATCAGGCAGCTGAGCAGGCATGAATCCTGCGGCCCAGCTGGCGATTATCAGGCAGCTGAGCAGGCATGAATCCTGCGGCCCAGCTGGCGATTATCAGGCAGCTGAGCAGGCATGAATCCTGCGGCCCAGCTGGCGATTATCAGGCAGCTGAGCAGGCATGAATCCTGCGGCCCAGCTGGCGATTATCAGGCAGCTGAGCAGGCATGAATCCTGCGGCCCAGCTGGCGATTATCAGGCAGCTGAGCAGGCATGAATCCTGCGGCCCAGCTGGCGATTATCAGGCAGCTGAGCAGGCATGAATCCTGCGGCCCAGCTGGCGATTATCAGGCAGCTGAGCAGGCATGAATCCTGCGGCCCAGCTGGCGATTATCAGGCAGCTGAGCAGGCATGAATCCTGCGGCCCAGCTGGCGATTATCAGGCAGCTGAGCAGGCATGAATCCTGCGGCCCAGCTGGCGATTATCAGGCAGCTGAGCAGGCGCTGATCCCGCACCTCAGCAGGCACTGATCACGTGCCTGTCATGCAGTGATCAGGTGACTGAGAGGCGCTGATCATGTGACTGCTCATGTGCTGATCAGGTAGCTCCTGCACGGATCATGTGCCCCAGCAGGCAAGAATCAAGCAGCTGAGCAGGCATGAATCCTGCGGCCCAGCTGGCGATTATCAGGCAGCTGAGCAGGCATGAATCCTGCGGCCCAGCTGGCGATTATCAGGCAGCTGAGCAGGCATGAATCCTGCGGCCCAGCTGGCGATTATCAGGCAGCTGAGCAGGCATGAATCCTGCGGCCCAGCTGGCGATTATCAGGCAGCTGAGCAGGCATGAATCCTGCGGCCCAGCTGGCGATTATCAGGCAGCTGAGCAGGCATGAATCCTGCGGCCCAGCTGGCGATTATCAGGCAGCTGAGCAGGCATGAATCCTGCGGCCCAGCTGGCGATTATCAGGCAGCTGAGCAGGCATGAATCCTGCGGCCCAGCTGGCGATTATCAGGCAGCTGAGCAGGCATGAATCCTGCGGCCCAGCTGGCGATTATCAGGCAGCTGAGCAGGCATGAATCCTGCGGCCCAGCTGGCGATTATCAGGCAGCTGAGCAGGCATGAATCCTGCGGCCCAGCTGGCGATTATCAGGCAGCTGAGCAGGCATGAATCCTGCGGCCCAGCTGGCGATTATCAGGCAGCTGAGCAGGCATGAATCCTGCGGCCCAGCTGGCGATTATCAGGCAGCTGAGCAGGCGCTGATCCCGCACCTCAGCAGGCACTGATCACGTGCTGTCATGCAGTGATCAGGTGACTGAGAGGCGCTGATCATGTGACTGCTCATGTGCTGATCAGGTAGCTCTCCTGCACGGATCATGTGCCTCAGCAGGCAAGAATCAAGCAGCTGAGCAGGCATGAATCCTGCGGCCCAGCTGGCGATTATCAGGCAGCTGAGCAGGCATGAATCCTGCGGCCCAGCTGGCGATTATCAGGCAGCTGAGCAGGCATGAATCCTGCGGCCCAGCTGGCGATTATCAGGCAGCTGAGCAGGCATGAATCCTGCGGCCCAGCTGGCGATTATCAGGCAGCTGAGCAGGCATGAATCCTGCGGCCCAGCTGGCGATTATCAGGCAGCTGAGCAGGCGCTGATCCCGCACCTCAGCAGGCACTGATCACGTGCCTGTCATGCAGTGATCAGGTGACTGAGAGGCGCTGATCATGTGACTGCTCATGTGCTGATCAGGTAGCTCTCCTGCACGGATCATGTGCCTCAGCAGGCAAGAATCAAGCAGCTGAGCAGGCATGAATCCTGCGGCCCAGCTGGCGATTATCAGGCAGCTGAGCAGGCATGAATCCTGCGGCCCAGCTGGCGATTATCAGGCAGCTGAGCAGGCATGAATCCTGCGGCCCAGCTGGCGATTATCAGGCAGCTGAGCAGGCATGAATCCTGCGGCCCAGCTGGCGATTATCAGGCAGCTGAGCAGGCATGAATCCTGCGGCCCAGCTGGCGATTATCAGGCAGCTGAGCAGGCATGAATCCTGCGGCCCAGCTGGCGATTATCAGGCAGCTGAGCAGGCATGAATCCTGCGGCCCAGCTGGCGATTATCAGGCAGCTGAGCAGGCATGAATCCTGCGGCCCAGCTGGCGATTATCAGGCAGCTGAGCAGGCATGAATCCTGCGGCCCAGCTGGCGATTATCAGGCAGCTGAGCAGGCATGAATCCTGCGGCCCAGCTGGCGATTATCAGGCAGCTGAGCAGGCATGAATCCTGCGGCCCAGCTGGCGATTATCAGGCAGCTGAGCAGGCATGAATCCTGCGGCCCAGCTGGCGATTATCAGGCAGCTGAGCAGGCATGAATCCTGCGGCCCAGCTGGCGATTATCAGGCAGCTGAGCAGGCATGAATCCTGCGGCCCAGCTGGCGATTATCAGGCAGCTGAGCAGGCATGAATCCTGCGGCCCAGCTGGCGATTATCAGGCAGCTGAGCAGGCATGAATCCTGCGGCCCAGCTGGCGATTATCAGGCAGCTGAGCAGGCATGAATCCTGCGGCCCAGCTGGCGATTATCAGGCAGCTGAGCAGGCATGAATCCTGCGGCCCAGCTGGCGATTATCAGGCAGCTGAGCAGGCATGAATCCTGCGGCCCAGCTGGCGATTATCAGGCAGCTGAGCAGGCATGAATCCTGCGGCCCAGCTGGCGATTATCAGGCAGCTGAGCAGGCATGAATCCTGCGGCCCAGCTGGCGATTATCAGGCAGCTGAGCAGGCATGAATCCTGCGGCCCAGCTGGCGATTATCAGGCAGCTGAGCAGGCATGAATCCTGCGGCCCAGCTGGCGATTATCAGGCAGCTGAGCAGGCGCTGATCCCGCACCTCAGCAGGCACTGATCACGTGCCTGTCATGCAGTGATCAGGTGACTGAGAGGCGCTGATCATGTGACTGCTCATGTGCTGATCAGGTAGCTCTCCTGCACGGATCATGTGCCTCAGCAGGCAAGAATCAAGCAGCTGAGCAGGCATGAATCCTGCGGCCCAGCTGGCGATTATCAGGCAGCTGAGCAGGCATGAATCCTGCGGCCCAGCTGGCGATTATCAGGCAGCTGAGCAGGCATGAATCCTGCGGCCCAGCTGGCGATTATCAGGCAGCTGAGCAGGCATGATCCTGCACCTCAGCAGGCACTGATCACGTGCCTGTCATGCAGTGATCAGGTGACTGAGAGGCACTGATCATGTGACTGCTCATGTGCTGATCAGGCAGCTCCTGCATGGATCATGTGCCCAGCTGGCAAGAATCAGGCAGCTGAGCAGGCATGAATCCTGCGGCCCAGCTGGCGATTATCAGGCAGCTGAGCAGGCGCTGATCCCGCACCTCAGCAGGCACTGATCACGTGCCTGTCATGCAGTGATCAGGTGACTGAGAGGCGCTGATCATGTGACTGCTCATGTGCTGATCAGGTAGCTCTCCTGCACGGATCATGTGCCTCAGCAGGCAAGAATCAGGCAGCTGAGCAGGCATGAATCCTGCGGCCCAGCTGGCGATTATCAGGCAGCTGAGCAGGCATGAATCCTGCGGCCCAGCTGGCGATTATCAGGCAGCTGAGCAGGCATGAATCCTGCGGCCCAGCTGGCGATTATCAGGCAGCTGAGCAGGCATGAATCCTGCGGCCCAGCTGGCGATTATCAGGCAGCTGAGCAGGCATGAATCCTGCGGCCCAGCTGGCGATTATCAGGCAGCTGAGCAGGCATGAATCCTGCGGCCCAGCTGGCGATTATCAGGCAGCTGAGCAGGCATGAATCCTGCGGCCCAGCTGGCGATTATCAGGCAGCTGAGCAGGCATGAATCCTGCGGCCCAGCTGGCGATTATCAGGCAGCTGAGCAGGCATGAATCCTGCGGCCCAGCTGGCGATTATCAGGCAGCTGAGCAGGCATGAATCCTGCGGCCCAGCTGGCGATTATCAGGCAGCTGAGCAGGCATGAATCCTGCGGCCCAGCTGGCGATTATCAGGCAGCTGAGCAGGCATGAATCCTGCGGCCCAGCTGGCGATTATCAGGCAGCTGAGCAGGCATGAATCCTGCGGCCCAGCTGGCGATTATCAGGCAGCTGAGCAGGCATGAATCCTGCGGCCCAGCTGGCGATTATCAGGCAGCTGAGCAGGCATGAATCCTGCGGCCCAGCTGGCGATTATCAGGCAGCTGAGCAGGCATGAATCCTGCGGCCCAGCTGGCGATTATCAGGCAGCTGAGCAGGCATGAATCCTGCGGCCCAGCTGGCGATTATCAGGCAGCTGAGCAGGCGCTGATCCCGCACCTCAGCAGGCACTGATCACGTGCCTGTCATGCAGTGATCAGGTGACTGAGAGGCGCTGATCATGTGACTGCTCATGTGCTGATCAGGTAGCTCTCCTGCACGGATCATGTGCCTCAGCAGGCAAGAATCAAGCAGCTGAGCAGGCATGAATCCTGCGGCCCAGCTGGCGATTATCAGGCAGCTGAGCAGGCATGAATCCTGCGGCCCAGCTGGCGATTATCAGGCAGCTGAGCAGGCATGAATCCTGCGGCCCAGCTGGCGATTATCAGGCAGCTGAGCAGGCATGAATCCTGCGGCCCAGCTGGCGATTATCAGGCAGCTGAGCAGGCATGAATCCTGCGGCCCAGCTGGCGATTATCAGGCAGCTGAGCAGGCATGAATCCTGCGGCCCAGCTGGCGATTATCAGGCAGCTGAGCAGGCATGAATCCTGCGGCCCAGCTGGCGATTATCAGGCAGCTGAGCAGGCATGAATCCTGCGGCCCAGCTGGCGATTATCAGGCAGCTGAGCAGGCATGAATCCTGCGGCCCAGCTGGCGATTATCAGGCAGCTGAGCAGGCATGAATCCTGCGGCCCAGCTGGCGATTATCAGGCAGCTGAGCAGGCGCTGATCCCGCACCTCAGCAGGCACTGATCACGTGCCTGTCATGCAGTGATCAGGTGACTGAGAGGCGCTGATCATGTGACTGCTCATGTGCTGATCAGGTAGCTCTCCTGCACGGATCATGTGCCCAGCTGGCAAGAATCAGGCAGCTGAGCAGGCATGAATCCTGCGGCCCAGCTGGCGATTATCAGGCAGCTGAGCAGGCATGAATCCTGCGGCCCAGCTGGCGATTATCAGGCAGCTGAGCAGGCGCTGATCCCGCACCTCAGCAGGCACTGATCACGTGCCTGTCATGCAGTGATCAGGTGACTGAGAGGCGCTGATCATGTGACTGCTCATGTGCTGATCAGGTAGCTCTCCTGCACGGATCATGTGCCTCAGCAGGCAAGAATCAAGCAGCTGAGCAGGCATGAATCCTGCGGCCCAGCTGGCGATTATCAGGCAGCTGAGCAGGCATGAATCCTGCGGCCCAGCTGGCGATTATCAGGCAGCTGAGCAGGCATGAATCCTGCGGCCCAGCTGGCGATTATCAGGCAGCTGAGCAGGCATGAATCCTGCGGCCCAGCTGGCGATTATCAGGCAGCTGAGCAGGCATGAATCCTGCGGCCCAGCTGGCGATTATCAGGCAGCTGAGCAGGCATGAATCCTGCGGCCCAGCTGGCGATTATCAGGCAGCTGAGCAGGCATGAATCCTGCGGCCCAGCTGGCGATTATCAGGCAGCTGAGCAGGCATGAATCCTGCGGCCCAGCTGGCGATTATCAGGCAGCTGAGCAGGCATGAATCCTGCGGCCCAGCTGGCGATTATCAGGCAGCTGAGCAGGCATGAATCCTGCGGCCCAGCTGGCGATTATCAGGCAGCTGAGCAGGCGCTGATCCCGCACCTCAGCAGGCACTGATCACGTGCCTGTCATGCAGTGATCAGGTGACTGAGAGGCGCTGATCATGTGACTGCTCATGTGCTGATCAGGTAGCTCTCCTGCACGGATCATGTGCCCAGCAGGCAAGAATCAGGCAGCTGAGCAGGCATGAATCCTGCGGCCCAGCTGGCGATTATCAGGCAGCTGAGCAGGCATGAATCCTGCGGCCCAGCTGGCGATTATCAGGCAGCTGAGCAGGCATGAATCCTGCGGCCCAGCTGGCGATTATCAGGCAGCTGAGCAGGCATGAATCCTGCGGCCCAGCTGGCGATTATCAGGCAGCTGAGCAGGCATGAATCCTGCGGCCCAGCTGGCGATTATCAGGCAGCTGAGCAGGCGCTGATCCCGCACCTCAGCAGGCACTGATCACGTGCCTGTCATGCAGTGATCAGGTGACTGAGAGGCGCTGATCATGTGACTGCTCATGTGCTGATCAGGTAGCTCTCCTGCACGGATCATGTGCCTCAGCAGGCAAGAATCAAGCAGCTGAGCAGGCATGAATCCTGCGGCCCAGCTGGCGATTATCAGGCAGCTGAGCAGGCATGAATCCTGCGGCCCAGCTGGCGATTATCAGGCAGCTGAGCAGGCATGAATCCTGCGGCCCAGCTGGCGATTATCAGGCAGCTGAGCAGGCATGAATCCTGCGGCCCAGCTGGCGATTATCAGGCAGCTGAGCAGGCATGAATCCTGCGGCCCAGCTGGCGATTATCAGGCAGCTGAGCAGGCATGAATCCTGCGGCCCAGCTGGCGATTATCAGGCAGCTGAGCAGGCATGAATCCTGCGGCCCAGCTGGCGATTATCAGGCAGCTGAGCAGGCATGAATCCTGCGGCCCAGCTGGCGATTATCAGGCAGCTGAGCAGGCATGAATCCTGCGGCCCAGCTGGCGATTATCAGGCAGCTGAGCAGGCATGAATCCTGCGGCCCAGCTGGCGATTATCAGGCAGCTGAGCAGGCATGAATCCTGCGGCCCAGCTGGCGATTATCAGGCAGCTGAGCAGGCATGAATCCTGCGGCCCAGCTGGCGATTATCAGGCAGCTGAGCAGGCATGAATCCTGCGGCCCAGCTGGCGATTATCAGGCAGCTGAGCAGGCATGAATCCTGCGGCCCAGCTGGCGATTATCAGGCAGCTGAGCAGGCATGAATCCTGCGGCCCAGCTGGCGATTATCAGGCAGCTGAGCAGGCATGAATCCTGCGGCCCAGCTGGCGATTATCAGGCAGCTGAGCAGGCATGAATCCTGCGGCCCAGCTGGCGATTATCAGGCAGCTGAGCAGGCATGAATCCTGCGGCCCAGCTGGCGATTATCAGGCAGCTGAGCAGGCATGAATCCTGCGGCCCAGCTGGCGATTATCAGGCAGCTGAGCAGGCATGAATCCTGCGGCCCAGCTGGCGATTATCAGGCAGCTGAGCAGGCATGAATCCTGCGGCCCAGCTGGCGATTATCAGGCAGCTGAGCAGGCATGAATCCTGCGGCCCAGCTGGCGATTATCAGGCAGCTGAGCAGGCATGAATCCTGCGGCCCAGCTGGCGATTATCAGGCAGCTGAGCAGGCGCTGATCCCGCACCTCAGCAGGCACTGATCACGTGCCTGTCATGCAGTGATCAGGTGACTGAGAGGCGCTGATCATGTGACTGCTCATGTGCTGATCAGGTAGCTCTCCTGCACGGATCATGTGCCTCAGCAGGCAAGAATCAAGCAGCTGAGCAGGCATGAATCCTGCGGCCCAGCTGGCGATTATCAGGCAGCTGAGCAGGCATGAATCCTGCGGCCCAGCTGGCGATTATCAGGCAGCTGAGCAGGCATGAATCCTGCGGCCCAGCTGGCGATTATCAGGCAGCTGAGCAGGCATGAATCCTCAGCAGGCACTGATCACGTGCCTGTCATGCAGTGATCAGGTGAGCTGAGAGGCATGATCATGTGACTGCTCATGCGCTTATCAGGCAGCTCAGGCATGAATCCTGTGCCCAGCTGGCGATTATCAGGCAGCTGAGCAGGCATGAATCCTGCGGCCCAGCTGGCGATTATCAGGCAGCTGAGCAGGCGCTGATCCCGCACCTCAGCAGGCACTGATCACGTGCCTGTCATGCAGTGATCAGGTGACTGAGAGGCGCTGATCATGTGACTGCTCATGTGCTGATCAGGTAGCTCTCCTGCACGGATCATGTGCCTCAGCAGGCAAGAATCAGGCAGCTGAGCAGGCATGAATCCTGCGGCCCAGCTGGCGATTATCAGGCAGCTGAGCAGGCATGAATCCTGCGGCCCAGCTGGCGATTATCAGGCAGCTGAGCAGGCATGAATCCTGCGGCCCAGCTGGCGATTATCAGGCAGCTGAGCAGGCATGAATCCTGCGGCCCAGCTGGCGATTATCAGGCAGCTGAGCAGGCATGAATCCTGCGGCCCAGCTGGCGATTATCAGGCAGCTGAGCAGGCATGAATCCTGCGGCCCAGCTGGCGATTATCAGGCAGCTGAGCAGGCATGAATCCTGCGGCCCAGCTGGCGATTATCAGGCAGCTGAGCAGGCATGAATCCTGCGGCCCAGCTGGCGATTATCAGGCAGCTGAGCAGGCATGAATCCTGCGGCCCAGCTGGCGATTATCAGGCAGCTGAGCAGGCATGAATCCTGCGGCCCAGCTGGCGATTATCAGGCAGCTGAGCAGGCATGAATCCTGCGGCCCAGCTGGCGATTATCAGGCAGCTGAGCAGGCATGAATCCTGCGGCCCAGCTGGCGATTATCAGGCAGCTGAGCAGGCATGAATCCTGCGGCCCAGCTGGCGATTATCAGGCAGCTGAGCAGGCGCTGATCCCGCACCTCAGCAGGCACTGATCACGTGCCTGTCATGCAGTGATCAGGTGACTGAGAGGCGCTGATCATGTGACTGCTCATGTGCTGATCAGGTAGCTCTCCTGCACGGATCATGTGCCTCAGCAGGCAAGAATCAAGCAGCTGAGCAGGCATGAATCCTGCGGCCCAGCTGGCGATTATCAGGCAGCTGAGCAGGCATGAATCCTGCGGCCCAGCTGGCGATTATCAGGCAGCTGAGCAGGCATGAATCCTGCGGCCCAGCTGGCGATTATCAGGCAGCTGAGCAGGCATGAATCCTGCGGCCCAGCTGGCGATTATCAGGCAGCTGAGCAGGCATGAATCCTGCGGCCCAGCTGGCGATTATCAGGCAGCTGAGCAGGCATGAATCCTGCGGCCCAGCTGGCGATTATCAGGCAGCTGAGCAGGCATGAATCCTGCGGCCCAGCTGGCGATTATCAGGCAGCTGAGCAGGCATGAATCCTGCGGCCCAGCTGGCGATTATCAGGCAGCTGAGCAGGCATGAATCCTGCGGCCCAGCTGGCGATTATCAGGCAGCTGAGCAGGCATGAATCCTGCGGCCCAGCTGGCGATTATCAGGCAGCTGAGCAGGCGCTGATCCCGCACCTCAGCAGGCACTGATCACGTGCCTGTCATGCAGTGATCAGGTGACTGAGAGGCGCTGATCATGTGACTGCTCATGTGCTGATCAGGTAGCTCCTGCACGGATCATGTGCCTCAGCAGGCAAGAATCAAGCAGCTGAGCAGGCATGAATCCTGCGGCCCAGCTGGCGATTATCAGGCAGCTGAGCAGGCATGAATCCTGCGGCCCAGCTGGCGATTATCAGGCAGCTGAGCAGGCATGAATCCTGCGGCCCAGCTGGCGATTATCAGGCAGCTGAGCAGGCATGAATCCTGCGGCCCAGCTGGCGATTATCAGGCAGCTGAGCAGGCATGAATCCTGCGGCCCAGCTGGCGATTATCAGGCAGCTGAGCAGGCGCTGATCCCGCACCTCAGCAGGCACTGATCACGTGCCTGTCATGCAGTGATCAGGTGACTGAGAGGCGCTGATCATGTGACTGCTCATGTGCTGATCAGGTAGCTCTCCTGCACGGATCATGTGCCTCAGCAGGCAAGAATCAAGCAGCTGAGCAGGCATGAATCCTGCGGCCCAGCTGGCGATTATCAGGCAGCTGAGCAGGCATGAATCCTGCGGCCCAGCTGGCGATTATCAGGCAGCTGAGCAGGCATGAATCCTGCGGCCCAGCTGGCGATTATCAGGCAGCTGAGCAGGCATGAATCCTGCGGCCCAGCTGGCGATTATCAGGCAGCTGAGCAGGCATGAATCCTGCGGCCCAGCTGGCGATTATCAGGCAGCTGAGCAGGCATGAATCCTGCGGCCCAGCTGGCGATTATCAGGCAGCTGAGCAGGCATGAATCCTGCGGCCCAGCTGGCGATTATCAGGCAGCTGAGCAGGCATGAATCCTGCGGCCCAGCTGGCGATTATCAGGCAGCTGAGCAGGCATGAATCCTGCGGCCCAGCTGGCGATTATCAGGCAGCTGAGCAGGCATGAATCCTGCGGCCCAGCTGGCGATTATCAGGCAGCTGAGCAGGCATGAATCCTGCGGCCCAGCTGGCGGTTATCAGGCAGCTGAGCAGGCATGAATCCTGCGGCCCAGCTGGCGATTATCAGGCAGCTGAGCAGGCATGAATCCTGCGGCCCAGCTGGCGATTATCAGGCAGCTGAGCAGGCGCTGATCCCGCACCTCAGCAGGCACTGATCACGTGCCTGTCATGCAGTGATCAGGTGACTGAGAGGCGCTGATCATGTGACTGCTCATGTGCTGATCAGGTAGCTCTCCTGCACGGATCATGTGCCTCAGCAGGCAAGAATCAAGCAGCTGAGCAGGCATGAATCCTGCGGCCCAGCTGGCGATTATCAGGCAGCTGAGCAGGCATGAATCCTGCGGCCCAGCTGGCGATTATCAGGCAGCTGAGCAGGCATGAATCCTGCGGCCCAGCTGGCGATTATCAGGCAGCTGAGCAGGCATGATCCCGCACCTCAGCAGGCACTGATCACGTGCCTGTCATGCAGTGATCAGGTGACTGAGAGGCACTGATCATGTGACTGCTCATGTGCTGATCAGGCAGCTCCTGCACGGATCATGTGCCCCAGCTGGCAAGAATCAGGCAGCTGAGCAGGCATGAATCCTGCGGCCCAGCTGGCGATTATCAGGCAGCTGCAGGCATGATCCCGCACCTCAGCAGGCACTGATCACGTGCCTGTCATGCAGTGATCAGGTGACTGAGAGGCACTGATCATGTGACTGCTCATGTGCTGATCAGGTAGCTCTCCGGATCATGTGCCCAGCAGGCAGAATCAGGCAGCTGAGCAGGCATGAATCCTGCGGCCCAGCTGGCGATTATCAGGCAGCTGAGCAGGCATGAATCCTGCGGCCCAGCTGGCGATTATCAGGCAGCTGAGCAGGCATGAATCCTGCGGCCCAGCTGGCGATTATCAGGCAGCTGAGCAGGCATGAATCCTGCGGCCCAGCTGGCGATTATCAGGCAGCTGAGCAGGCATGAATCCTGCGGCCCAGCTGGCGATTATCAGGCAGCTGAGCAGGCATGAATCCTGCGGCCCAGCTGGCGATTATCAGGCAGCTGAGCAGGCATGAATCCTGCGGCCCAGCTGGCGATTATCAGGCAGCTGAGCAGGCATGAATCCTGCGGCCCAGCTGGCGATTATCAGGCAGCTGAGCAGGCATGAATCCTGCGGCCCAGCTGGCGATTATCAGGCAGCTGAGCAGGCATGAATCCTGCGGCCCAGCTGGCGATTATCAGGCAGCTGAGCAGGCATGAATCCTGCGGCCCAGCTGGCGATTATCAGGCAGCTGAGCAGGCATGAATCCTGCGGCCCAGCTGGCGATTATCAGGCAGCTGAGCAGGCATGAATCCTGCGGCCCAGCTGGCGATTATCAGGCAGCTGAGCAGGCATGAATCCTGCGGCCCAGCTGGCGATTATCAGGCAGCTGAGCAGGCATGAATCCTGCGGCCCAGCTGGCGATTATCAGGCAGCTGAGCAGGCATGAATCCTGCGGCCCAGCTGGCGATTATCAGGCAGCTGAGCAGGCATGAATCCTGCGGCCCAGCTGGCGATTATCAGGCAGCTGAGCAGGCATGAATCCTGCGGCCCAGCTGGCGATTATCAGGCAGCTGAGCAGGCATGAATCCTGCGGCCCAGCTGGCGATTATCAGGCAGCTGAGCAGGCATGAATCCTGCGGCCCAGCTGGCGATTATCAGGCAGCTGAGCAGGCATGAATCCTGCGGCCCAGCTGGCGATTATCAGGCAGCTGAGCAGGCATGAATCCTGCGGCCCAGCTGGCGATTATCAGGCAGCTGAGCAGGCATGAATCCTGCGGCCCAGCTGGCGATTATCAGGCAGCTGAGCAGGCATGAATCCTGCGGCCCAGCTGGCGATTATCAGGCAGCTGAGCAGGCATGAATCCTGCGGCCCAGCTGGCGATTATCAGGCAGCTGAGCAGGCATGAATCCTGCGGCCCAGCTGGCGATTATCAGGCAGCTGAGCAGGCGCTGATCCCGCACCTCAGCAGGCACTGATCACGTGCCTGTCATGCAGTGATCAGGTGACTGAGAGGCGCTGATCATGTGACTGCTCATGTGCTGATCAGGTAGCTCTCCTGCACGGATCATGTGCCTCAGCAGGCAAGAATCAAGCAGCTGAGCAGGCATGAATCCTGCGGCCCAGCTGGCGATTATCAGGCAGCTGAGCAGGCATGAATCCTGCGGCCCAGCTGGCGATTATCAGGCAGCTGAGCAGGCATGAATCCTGCGGCCCAGCTGGCGATTATCAGGCAGCTGAGCAGGCATGATCCGCACCCAGCAGGCACTGATCACGTGCCTGTCATGCAGTGATCAGGTGACTGAGAGGCACTGATCATGTGACTGCTCATGTGCTGATCAGGCAGCTCTGCATGGATCATGTGCCCAGCTGGCGATTATCAGGCAGCTGAGCAGGCATGAATCCTGCGGCCCAGCTGGCGATTATCAGGCAGCTGAGCAGGCGCTGATCCCGCACCTCAGCAGGCACTGATCACGTGCCTGTCATGCAGTGATCAGGTGACTGAGAGGCACTGATCATGTGACTGCTCATGTGCTGATCAGGTAGCTCTCCTGCACGGATCATGTGCCTCAGCAGGCAAGAATCAGGCAGCTGAGCAGGCATGAATCCTGCGGCCCAGCTGGCGATTATCAGGCAGCTGAGCAGGCATGAATCCTGCGGCCCAGCTGGCGATTATCAGGCAGCTGAGCAGGCATGAATCCTGCGGCCCAGCTGGCGATTATCAGGCAGCTGAGCAGGCATGAATCCTGCGGCCCAGCTGGCGATTATCAGGCAGCTGAGCAGGCATGAATCCTGCGGCCCAGCTGGCGATTATCAGGCAGCTGAGCAGGCATGAATCCTGCGGCCCAGCTGGCGATTATCAGGCAGCTGAGCAGGCATGAATCCTGCGGCCCAGCTGGCGATTATCAGGCAGCTGAGCAGGCATGAATCCTGCGGCCCAGCTGGCGATTATCAGGCAGCTGAGCAGGCATGAATCCTGCGGCCCAGCTGGCGATTATCAGGCAGCTGAGCAGGCATGAATCCTGCGGCCCAGCTGGCGATTATCAGGCAGCTGAGCAGGCATGAATCCTGCGGCCCAGCTGGCGATTATCAGGCAGCTGAGCAGGCATGAATCCTGCGGCCCAGCTGGCGATTATCAGGCAGCTGAGCAGGCATGAATCCTGCGGCCCAGCTGGCGATTATCAGGCAGCTGAGCAGGCGCTGATCCCGCACTCAGCAGGCACTGATCACGTGCCTGTCATGCAGTGATCAGGTGACTGAGAGGCGCTGATCATGTGACTGCTCATGTGCTGATCAGGTAGCTCTCCTGCACGGATCATGTGCCTCAGCAGGCAAGAATCAAGCAGCTGAGCAGGCATGAATCCTGCGGCCCAGCTGGCGATTATCAGGCAGCTGAGCAGGCATGAATCCTGCGGCCCAGCTGGCGATTATCAGGCAGCTGAGCAGGCATGAATCCTGCGGCCCAGCTGGCGATTATCAGGCAGCTGAGCAGGCATGAATCCTGCGGCCCAGCTGGCGATTATCAGGCAGCTGAGCAGGCATGAATCCTGCGGCCCAGCTGGCGATTATCAGGCAGCTGAGCAGGCATGAATCCTGCGGCCCAGCTGGCGATTATCAGGCAGCTGAGCAGGCATGAATCCTGCGGCCCAGCTGGCGATTATCAGGCAGCTGAGCAGGCATGAATCCTGCGGCCCAGCTGGCGATTATCAGGCAGCTGAGCAGGCATGAATCCTGCGGCCCAGCTGGCGATTATCAGGCAGCTGAGCAGGCATGAATCCTGCGGCCCAGCTGGCGATTATCAGGCAGCTGAGCAGGCGCTGATCCCGCACTCAGCAGGCACTGATCACGTGCCTGTCATGCAGTGATCAGGTGACTGAGAGGCGCTGATCATGTGACTGCTCATGTGCTGATCAGGTAGCTCTCCTGCACGGATCATGTGCCTCAGCAGGCAAGAATCAAGCAGCTGAGCAGGCATGAATCCTGCGGCCCAGCTGGCGATTATCAGGCAGCTGAGCAGGCATGAATCCTGCGGCCCAGCTGGCGATTATCAGGCAGCTGAGCAGGCATGAATCCTGCGGCCCAGCTGGCGATTATCAGGCAGCTGAGCAGGCATGAATCCTGCGGCCCAGCTGGCGATTATCAGGCAGCTGAGCAGGCATGAATCCTGCGGCCCAGCTGGCGATTATCAGGCAGCTGAGCAGGCGCTGATCCCGCACCTCAGCAGGCACTGATCACGTGCCTGTCATGCAGTGATCAGGTGACTGAGAGGCGCTGATCATGTGACTGCTCATGTGCTGATCAGGTAGCTCTCCTGCACGGATCATGTGCCTCAGCAGGCAAGAATCAAGCAGCTGAGCAGGCATGAATCCTGCGGCCCAGCTGGCGATTATCAGGCAGCTGAGCAGGCATGAATCCTGCGGCCCAGCTGGCGATTATCAGGCAGCTGAGCAGGCATGAATCCTGCGGCCCAGCTGGCGATTATCAGGCAGCTGAGCAGGCATGAATCCTGCGGCCCAGCTGGCGATTATCAGGCAGCTGAGCAGGCATGAATCCTGCGGCCCAGCTGGCGATTATCAGGCAGCTGAGCAGGCATGAATCCTGCGGCCCAGCTGGCGATTATCAGGCAGCTGAGCAGGCATGAATCCTGCGGCCCAGCTGGCGATTATCAGGCAGCTGAGCAGGCATGAATCCTGCGGCCCAGCTGGCGATTATCAGGCAGCTGAGCAGGCATGAATCCTGCGGCCCAGCTGGCGATTATCAGGCAGCTGAGCAGGCATGAATCCTGCGGCCCAGCTGGCGGTTATCAGGCAGCTGAGCAGGCATGAATCCTGCGGCCCAGCTGGCGATTATCAGGCAGCTGAGCAGGCATGAATCCTGCGGCCCAGCTGGCGATTATCAGGCAGCTGAGCAGGCATGAATCCTGCGGCCCAGCTGGCGATTATCAGGCAGCTGAGCAGGCGCTGATCCCGCACCTCAGCAGGCACTGATCACGTGCCTGTCATGCAGTGATCAGGTGACTGAGAGGCGCTGATCATGTGACTGCTCATGTGCTGATCAGGTAGCTCTCCTGCACGGATCATGTGCCTCAGCAGGCAAGAATCAAGCAGCTGAGCAGGCATGAATCCTGCGGCCCAGCTGGCGATTATCAGGCAGCTGAGCAGGCATGAATCCTGCGGCCCAGCTGGCGATTATCAGGCAGCTGAGCAGGCATGAATCCTGCGGCCCAGCTGGCGATTATCAGGCAGCTGAGCAGGCGCTGATCCCGCACTCAGCAGGCACTGATCACGTGCCTGTCATGCAGTGATCAGGTGACTGAGAGGCACTGATCATGTGACTGCTCATGTGCTGATCAGGCAGCTCTCCTGCACGGATCATGTGCCTCAGCTGGCAAGAATCAGGCAGCTGAGCAGGCATGAATCCTGCGGCCCAGCTGGCGATTATCAGGCAGCTGAGCAGGCGCTGATCCCGCACCTCAGCAGGCACTGATCACGTGCCTGTCATGCAGTGATCAGGTGACTGAGAGGCACTGATCATGTGACTGCTCATGTGCTGATCAGGCAGCTCCTGCACGGATCATGTGCCCAGCTGGCAAGAATCAGGCAGCTGAGCAGGCATGAATCCTGCGGCCCAGCTGGCGATTATCAGGCAGCTGAGCAGGCATGAATCCTGCGGCCCAGCTGGCGATTATCAGGCAGCTGAGCAGGCATGAATCCTGCGGCCCAGCTGGCGATTATCAGGCAGCTGAGCAGGCATGAATCCTGCGGCCCAGCTGGCGATTATCAGGCAGCTGAGCAGGCATGAATCCTGCGGCCCAGCTGGCGATTATCAGGCAGCTGAGCAGGCATGAATCCTGCGGCCCAGCTGGCGATTATCAGGCAGCTGAGCAGGCATGAATCCTGCGGCCCAGCTGGCGATTATCAGGCAGCTGAGCAGGCATGAATCCTGCGGCCCAGCTGGCGATTATCAGGCAGCTGAGCAGGCATGAATCCTGCGGCCCAGCTGGCGATTATCAGGCAGCTGAGCAGGCATGAATCCTGCGGCCCAGCTGGCGATTATCAGGCAGCTGAGCAGGCATGAATCCTGCGGCCCAGCTGGCGATTATCAGGCAGCTGAGCAGGCATGAATCCTGCGGCCCAGCTGGCGATTATCAGGCAGCTGAGCAGGCGCTGATCCCGCACCTCAGCAGGCACTGATCACGTGCCTGTCATGCAGTGATCAGGTGACTGAGAGGCGCTGATCATGTGACTGCTCATGTGCTGATCAGGTAGCTCTCCTGCACGGATCATGTGCCTCAGCAGGCAAGAATCAAGCAGCTGAGCAGGCATGAATCCTGCGGCCCAGCTGGCGATTATCAGGCAGCTGAGCAGGCATGAATCCTGCGGCCCAGCTGGCGATTATCAGGCAGCTGAGCAGGCATGAATCCTGCGGCCCAGCTGGCGATTATCAGGCAGCTGAGCAGGCATGAATCCTGCGGCCCAGCTGGCGATTATCAGGCAGCTGAGCAGGCATGAATCCTGCGGCCCAGCTGGCGATTATCAGGCAGCTGAGCAGGCATGAATCCTGCGGCCCAGCTGGCGATTATCAGGCAGCTGAGCAGGCATGAATCCTGCGGCCCAGCTGGCGATTATCAGGCAGCTGAGCAGGCATGAATCCTGCGGCCCAGCTGGCGATTATCAGGCAGCTGAGCAGGCATGAATCCTGCGGCCCAGCTGGCGATTATCAGGCAGCTGAGCAGGCATGAATCCTGCGGCCCAGCTGGCGATTATCAGGCAGCTGAGCAGGCATGAATCCTGCGGCCCAGCTGGCGATTATCAGGCAGCTGAGCAGGCGCTGATCCCGCACCTCAGCAGGCACTGATCACGTGCCTGTCATGCAGTGATCAGGTGACTGAGAGGCGCTGATCATGTGACTGCTCATGTGCTGATCAGGTAGCTCTCCTGCACGGATCATGTGCCTCAGCAGGCAAGAATCAAGCAGCTGAGCAGGCATGAATCCTGCGGCCCAGCTGGCGATTATCAGGCAGCTGAGCAGGCATGAATCCTGCGGCCCAGCTGGCGATTATCAGGCAGCTGAGCAGGCATGAATCCTGCGGCCCAGCTGGCGATTATCAGGCAGCTGAGCAGGCATGAATCCTGCGGCCCAGCTGGCGATTATCAGGCAGCTGAGCAGGCATGAATCCTGCGGCCCAGCTGGCGATTATCAGGCAGCTGAGCAGGCATGAATCCTGCGGCCCAGCTGGCGATTATCAGGCAGCTGAGCAGGCATGAATCCTGCGGCCCAGCTGGCGATTATCAGGCAGCTGAGCAGGCATGAATCCTGCGGCCCAGCTGGCGATTATCAGGCAGCTGAGCAGGCATGAATCCTGCGGCCCAGCTGGCGATTATCAGGCAGCTGAGCAGGCATGAATCCTGCGGCCCAGCTGGCGATTATCAGGCAGCTGAGCAGGCATGAATCCTGCGGCCCAGCTGGCGATTATCAGGCAGCTGAGCAGGCATGAATCCTGCGGCCCAGCTGGCGATTATCAGGCAGCTGAGCAGGCATGAATCCTGCGGCCCAGCTGGCGATTATCAGGCAGCTGAGCAGGCATGAATCCTGCGGCCCAGCTGGCGATTATCAGGCAGCTGAGCAGGCATGAATCCTGCGGCCCAGCTGGCGATTATCAGGCAGCTGAGCAGGCGCTGATCCCGCACCTCAGCAGGCACTGATCACGTGCCTGTCATGCAGTGATCAGGTGACTGAGAGGCGCTGATCATGTGACTGCTCATGTGCTGATCAGGTAGCTCTCCTGCACGGATCATGTGCCTCAGCAGGCAAGAATCAAGCAGCTGAGCAGGCATGAATCCTGCGGCCCAGCTGGCGATTATCAGGCAGCTGAGCAGGCATGAATCCTGCGGCCCAGCTGGCGATTATCAGGCAGCTGAGCAGGCATGAATCCTGCGGCCCAGCTGGCGATTATCAGGCAGCTGAGCAGGCATGAATCCTGCGGCCCAGCTGGCGATTATCAGGCAGCTGAGCAGGCATGAATCCTGCGGCCCAGCTGGCGATTATCAGGCAGCTGAGCAGGCATGAATCCTGCGGCCCAGCTGGCGATTATCAGGCAGCTGAGCAGGCATGAATCCTGCGGCCCAGCTGGCGATTATCAGGCAGCTGAGCAGGCATGAATCCTGCGGCCCAGCTGGCGATTATCAGGCAGCTGAGCAGGCATGAATCCTGCGGCCCAGCTGGCGATTATCAGGCAGCTGAGCAGGCGCTGATCCCGCACCTCAGCAGGCACTGATCACGTGCCTGTCATGCAGTGATCAGGTGACTGAGAGGCGCTGATCATGTGACTGCTCATGTGCTGATCAGGTAGCTCTCCTGCACGGATCATGTGCCTCAGCAGGCAAGAATCAAGCAGCTGAGCAGGCATGAATCCTGCGGCCCAGCTGGCGATTATCAGGCAGCTGAGCAGGCATGAATCCTGCGGCCCAGCTGGCGATTATCAGGCAGCTGAGCAGGCATGAATCCTGCGGCCCAGCTGGCGATTATCAGGCAGCTGAGCAGGCATGAATCCTGCGGCCCAGCTGGCGATTATCAGGCAGCTGAGCAGGCATGAATCCTGCGGCCCAGCTGGCGATTATCAGGCAGCTGAGCAGGCGCTGATCCCGCACCTCAGCAGGCACTGATCACGTGCCTGTCATGCAGTGATCAGGTGACTGAGAGGCGCTGATCATGTGACTGCTCATGTGCTGATCAGGTAGCTCTCCTGCACGGATCATGTGCCTCAGCAGGCAAGAATCAAGCAGCTGAGCAGGCATGAATCCTGCGGCCCAGCTGGCGATTATCAGGCAGCTGAGCAGGCATGAATCCTGCGGCCCAGCTGGCGATTATCAGGCAGCTGAGCAGGCATGAATCCTGCGGCCCAGCTGGCGATTATCAGGCAGCTGAGCAGGCATGAATCCTGCGGCCCAGCTGGCGATTATCAGGCAGCTGAGCAGGCATGAATCCTGCGGCCCAGCTGGCGATTATCAGGCAGCTGAGCAGGCATGAATCCTGCGGCCCAGCTGGCGATTATCAGGCAGCTGAGCAGGCATGAATCCTGCGGCCCAGCTGGCGATTATCAGGCAGCTGAGCAGGCGCTGATCCCGCACCTCAGCAGGCACTGATCACGTGCCTGTCATGCAGTGATCAGGTGACTGAGAGGCGCTGATCATGTGACTGCTCATGTGCTGATCAGGTAGCTCTCCTGCACGGATCATGTGCCTCAGCAGGCAAGAATCAAGCAGCTGAGCAGGCATGAATCCTGCGGCCCAGCTGGCGATTATCAGGCAGCTGAGCAGGCATGAATCCTGCGGCCCAGCTGGCGATTATCAGGCAGCTGAGCAGGCATGAATCCTGCGGCCCAGCTGGCGATTATCAGGCAGCTGAGCAGGCATGAATCCTGCGGCCCAGCTGGCGATTATCAGGCAGCTGAGCAGGCATGAATCCTGCGGCCCAGCTGGCGATTATCAGGCAGCTGAGCAGGCATGAATCCTGCGGCCCAGCTGGCGATTATCAGGCAGCTGAGCAGGCATGAATCCTGCGGCCCAGCTGGCGATTATCAGGCAGCTGAGCAGGCATGAATCCTGCGGCCCAGCTGGCGATTATCAGGCAGCTGAGCAGGCATGAATCCTGCGGCCCAGCTGGCGATTATCAGGCAGCTGAGCAGGCATGAATCCTGCGGCCCAGCTGGCGATTATCAGGCAGCTGAGCAGGCATGAATCCTGCGGCCCAGCTGGCGATTATCAGGCAGCTGAGCAGGCATGAATCCTGCGGCCCAGCTGGCGATTATCAGGCAGCTGAGCAGGCATGAATCCTGCGGCCCAGCTGGCGATTATCAGGCAGCTGAGCAGGCATGAATCCTGCGGCCCAGCTGGCGATTATCAGGCAGCTGAGCAGGCATGAATCCTGCGGCCCAGCTGGCGATTATCAGGCAGCTGAGCAGGCATGAATCCTGCGGCCCAGCTGGCGATTATCAGGCAGCTGAGCAGGCATGAATCCTGCGGCCCAGCTGGCGGTTATCAGGCAGCTGAGCAGGCATGAATCCTGCGGCCCAGCTGGCGATTATCAGGCAGCTGAGCAGGCATGAATCCTGCGGCCCAGCTGGCGATTATCAGGCAGCTGAGCAGGCATGAATCCTGCGGCCCAGCTGGCGATTATCAGGCAGCTGAGCAGGCATGAATCCTGCGGCCCAGCTGGCGATTATCAGGCAGCTGAGCAGGCATGAATCCTGCGGCCCAGCTGGCGATTATCAGGCAGCTGAGCAGGCATGAATCCTGCGGCCCAGCTGGCGATTATCAGGCAGCTGAGCAGGCGCTGATCCCGCACCTCAGCAGGCACTGATCACGTGCCTGTCATGCAGTGATCAGGTGACTGAGAGGCGCTGATCATGTGACTGCTCATGTGCTGATCAGGTAGCTCTCCTGCACGGATCATGTGCCTCAGCAGGCAAGAATCAAGCAGCTGAGCAGGCATGAATCCTGCGGCCCAGCTGGCGATTATCAGGCAGCTGAGCAGGCATGAATCCTGCGGCCCAGCTGGCGATTATCAGGCAGCTGAGCAGGCATGAATCCTGCGGCCCAGCTGGCGGTTATCAGGCAGCTGAGCAGGCATGAATCCTGCGGCCCAGCTGGCGATTATCAGGCAGCTGAGCAGGCATGAATCCTGCGGCCCAGCTGGCGATTATCAGGCAGCTGAGCAGGCATGAATCCTGCGGCCCAGCTGGCGATTATCAGGCAGCTGAGCAGGCATGAATCCTGCGGCCCAGCTGGCGATTATCAGGCAGCTGAGCAGGCGCTGATCCCGCACCTCAGCAGGCACTGATCACGTGCCTGTCATGCAGTGATCAGGTGACTGAGAGGCGCTGATCATGTGACTGCTCATGTGCTGATCAGGTAGCTCTCCTGCACGGATCATGTGCCTCAGCAGGCAAGAATCAAGCAGCTGAGCAGGCATGAATCCTGCGGCCCAGCTGGCGATTATCAGGCAGCTGAGCAGGCATGAATCCTGCGGCCCAGCTGGCGATTATCAGGCAGCTGAGCAGGCATGAATCCTGCGGCCCAGCTGGCGATTATCAGGCAGCTGAGCAGGCATGAATCCTGCGGCCCAGCTGGCGATTATCAGGCAGCTGAGCAGGCATGAATCCTGCGGCCCAGCTGGCGATTATCAGGCAGCTGAGCAGGCATGAATCCTGCGGCCCAGCTGGCGATTATCAGGCAGCTGAGCAGGCGCTGATCCCGCACCTCAGCAGGCACTGATCACGTGCCTGTCATGCAGTGATCAGGTGACTGAGAGGCGCTGATCATGTGACTGCTCATGTGCTGATCAGGTAGCTCTCCTGCACGGATCATGTGCCTCAGCAGGCAAGAATCAAGCAGCTGAGCAGGCATGAATCCTGCGGCCCAGCTGGCGATTATCAGGCAGCTGAGCAGGCATGAATCCTGCGGCCCAGCTGGCGATTATCAGGCAGCTGAGCAGGCATGAATCCTGCGGCCCAGCTGGCGATTATCAGGCAGCTGAGCAGGCATGAATCCTGCGGCCCAGCTGGCGATTATCAGGCAGCTGAGCAGGCATGAATCCTGCGGCCCAGCTGGCGATTATCAGGCAGCTGAGCAGGCATGAATCCTGCGGCCCAGCTGGCGATTATCAGGCAGCTGAGCAGGCATGAATCCTGCGGCCCAGCTGGCGATTATCAGGCAGCTGAGCAGGCATGAATCCTGCGGCCCAGCTGGCGATTATCAGGCAGCTGAGCAGGCATGAATCCTGCGGCCCAGCTGGCGATTATCAGGCAGCTGAGCAGGCATGAATCCTGCGGCCCAGCTGGCGATTATCAGGCAGCTGAGCAGGCATGAATCCTGCGGCCCAGCTGGCGATTATCAGGCAGCTGAGCAGGCATGAATCCTGCGGCCCAGCTGGCGATTATCAGGCAGCTGAGCAGGCATGAATCCTGCGGCCCAGCTGGCGATTATCAGGCAGCTGAGCAGGCATGAATCCTGCGGCCCAGCTGGCGATTATCAGGCAGCTGAGCAGGCATGAATCCTGCGGCCCAGCTGGCGATTATCAGGCAGCTGAGCAGGCATGAATCCTGCGGCCCAGCTGGCGGTTATCAGGCAGCTGAGCAGGCATGAATCCTGCGGCCCAGCTGGCGGTTATCAGGCAGCTGAGCAGGCATGAATCCTGCGGCCCAGCTGGCGATTATCAGGCAGCTGAGCAGGCATGAATCCTGCGGCCCAGCTGGCGATTATCAGGCAGCTGAGCAGGCATGAATCCTGCGGCCCAGCTGGCGATTATCAGGCAGCTGAGCAGGCATGAATCCTGCGGCCCAGCTGGCGATTATCAGGCAGCTGAGCAGGCATGAATCCTGCGGCCCAGCTGGCGATTATCAGGCAGCTGAGCAGGCATGAATCCTGCGGCCCAGCTGGCGATTATCAGGCAGCTGAGCAGGCATGAATCCTGCGGCCCAGCTGGCGATTATCAGGCAGCTGAGCAGGCATGAATCCTGCGGCCCAGCTGGCGATTATCAGGCAGCTGAGCAGGCATGAATCCTGCGGCCCAGCTGGCGATTATCAGGCAGCTGAGCAGGCATGAATCCTGCGGCCCAGCTGGCGATTATCAGGCAGCTGAGCAGGCATGAATCCTGCGGCCCAGCTGGCGATTATCAGGCAGCTGAGCAGGCGCTGATCCCGCACCTCAGCAGGCACTGATCACGTGCCTGTCATGCAGTGATCAGGTGACTGAGAGGCACTGATCATGTGACTGCTCATGTGCTGATCAGGTAGCTCTCCTGCACGGATCATGTGCCTCAGCAGGCAAGAATCAAGCAGCTGAGCAGGCATGAATCCTGCGGCCCAGCTGGCGATTATCAGGCAGCTGAGCAGGCATGAATCCTGCGGCCCAGCTGGCGATTATCAGGCAGCTGAGCAGGCGCTGATCCCGCACCTCAGCAGGCACTGATCACGTGCCTGTCATGCAGTGATCAGGTGACTGAGAGGCACTGATCATGTGACTGCTCATGTGCTGATCAGGTAGCTCTCCTGCACGGATCATGTGCCTCAGCATGCAAGAATCAAGCAGCTGAGCAGGCATGAATCCTGCGGCCCAGCTGGCGATTATCAGGCAGCTGAGCAGGCATGAATCCTGCGGCCCAGCTGGCGATTATCAGGCAGCTGAGCAGGCATGAATCCTGCGGCCCAGCTGGCGATTATCAGGCAGCTGAGCAGGCTGATCCTGCACCCAGCAGGCACTGATCACGTGCCTGTCATGCAGTGATCAGGTGACTGAGAGGCACTGATCATGTGACTGCTCATGTGCTGATCAGGCAGCTCCTGCACGGACTGTGCCCAGCTGGCAATTATCAGGCAGCTGAGCAGGCATGAATCCTGCGGCCCAGCTGGCGATTATCAGGCAGCTGAGCAGGCGCTGATCCCGCACCTCAGCAGGCACTGATCACGTGCCTGTCATGCAGTGATCAGGTGACTGAGAGGCACTGATCATGTGACTGCTCATGTGCTGATCAGGCAGCTCTCCTGCACGGATCATGTGCCTCAGCTGGCAAGAATCAGGCAGCTGAGCAGGCATGAATCCTGCGGCCCAGCTGGCGATTATCAGGCAGCTGAGCAGGCATGAATCCTGCGGCCCAGCTGGCGATTATCAGGCAGCTGAGCAGGCATGAATCCTGCGGCCCAGCTGGCGATTATCAGGCAGCTGAGCAGGCATGAATCCTGCGGCCCAGCTGGCGATTATCAGGCAGCTGAGCAGGCATGAATCCTGCGGCCCAGCTGGCGATTATCAGGCAGCTGAGCAGGCATGAATCCTGCGGCCCAGCTGGCGATTATCAGGCAGCTGAGCAGGCATGAATCCTGCGGCCCAGCTGGCGATTATCAGGCAGCTGAGCAGGCATGAATCCTGCGGCCCAGCTGGCGATTATCAGGCAGCTGAGCAGGCGCTGATCCCGCACCTCAGCAGGCACTGATCACGTGCCTGTCATGCAGTGATCAGGTGACTGAGAGGCGCTGATCATGTGACTGCTCATGTGCTGATCAGGTAGCTCTCCTGCACGGATCATGTGCCTCAGCAGGCAAGAATCAAGCAGCTGAGCAGGCATGAATCCTGCGGCCCAGCTGGCGATTATCAGGCAGCTGAGCAGGCATGAATCCTGCGGCCCAGCTGGCGATTATCAGGCAGCTGAGCAGGCATGAATCCTGCGGCCCAGCTGGCGATTATCAGGCAGCTGAGCAGGCATGAATCCTGCGGCCCAGCTGGCGATTATCAGGCAGCTGAGCAGGCATGAATCCTGCGGCCCAGCTGGCGATTATCAGGCAGCTGAGCAGGCATGAATCCTGCGGCCCAGCTGGCGATTATCAGGCAGCTGAGCAGGCATGAATCCTGCGGCCCAGCTGGCGATTATCAGGCAGCTGAGCAGGCATGAATCCTGCGGCCCAGCTGGCGATTATCAGGCAGCTGAGCAGGCATGAATCCTGCGGCCCAGCTGGCGATTATCAGGCAGCTGAGCAGGCATGAATCCTGCGGCCCAGCTGGCGATTATCAGGCAGCTGAGCAGGCATGAATCCTGCGGCCCAGCTGGCGATTATCAGGCAGCTGAGCAGGCGCTGATCCCGCACCTCAGCAGGCACTGATCACGTGCCTGTCATGCAGTGATCAGGTGACTGAGAGGCGCTGATCATGTGACTGCTCATGTGCTGATCAGGTAGCTCTCCTGCACGGATCATGTGCCTCAGCAGGCAAGAATCAAGCAGCTGAGCAGGCATGAATCCTGCGGCCCAGCTGGCGATTATCAGGCAGCTGAGCAGGCATGAATCCTGCGGCCCAGCTGGCGATTATCAGGCAGCTGAGCAGGCATGAATCCTGCGGCCCAGCTGGCGATTATCAGGCAGCTGAGCAGGCATGAATCCTGCGGCCCAGCTGGCGATTATCAGGCAGCTGAGCAGGCATGAATCCTGCGGCCCAGCTGGCGATTATCAGGCAGCTGAGCAGGCATGAATCCTGCGGCCCAGCTGGCGATTATCAGGCAGCTGAGCAGGCGCTGATCCCGCACCTCAGCAGGCACTGATCACGTGCCTGTCATGCAGTGATCAGGTGACTGAGAGGCGCTGATCATGTGACTGCTCATGTGCTGATCAGGTAGCTCTCCTGCACGGATCATGTGCCTCAGCAGGCAAGAATCAAGCAGCTGAGCAGGCATGAATCCTGCGGCCCAGCTGGCGATTATCAGGCAGCTGAGCAGGCATGAATCCTGCGGCCCAGCTGGCGATTATCAGGCAGCTGAGCAGGCATGAATCCTGCGGCCCAGCTGGCGATTATCAGGCAGCTGAGCAGGCATGAATCCTGCGGCCCAGCTGGCGATTATCAGGCAGCTGAGCAGGCATGAATCCTGCGGCCCAGCTGGCGATTATCAGGCAGCTGAGCAGGCATGAATCCTGCGGCCCAGCTGGCGATTATCAGGCAGCTGAGCAGGCATGAATCCTGCGGCCCAGCTGGCGATTATCAGGCAGCTGAGCAGGCATGAATCCTGCGGCCCAGCTGGCGATTATCAGGCAGCTGAGCAGGCATGAATCCTGCGGCCCAGCTGGCGATTATCAGGCAGCTGAGCAGGCATGAATCCTGCGGCCCAGCTGGCGATTATCAGGCAGCTGAGCAGGCATGAATCCTGCGGCCCAGCTGGCGATTATCAGGCAGCTGAGCAGGCATGAATCCTGCGGCCCAGCTGGCGATTATCAGGCAGCTGAGCAGGCATGAATCCTGCGGCCCAGCTGGCGATTATCAGGCAGCTGAGCAGGCATGAATCCTGCGGCCCAGCTGGCGATTATCAGGCAGCTGAGCAGGCATGAATCCTGCGGCCCAGCTGGCGATTATCAGGCAGCTGAGCAGGCATGAATCCTGCGGCCCAGCTGGCGGTTATCAGGCAGCTGAGCAGGCATGAATCCTGCGGCCCAGCTGGCGATTATCAGGCAGCTGAGCAGGCATGAATCCTGCGGCCCAGCTGGCGATTATCAGGCAGCTGAGCAGGCATGAATCCTGCGGCCCAGCTGGCGATTATCAGGCAGCTGAGCAGGCATGAATCCTGCGGCCCAGCTGGCGATTATCAGGCAGCTGAGCAGGCATGAATCCTGCGGCCCAGCTGGCGATTATCAGGCAGCTGAGCAGGCATGAATCCTGCGGCCCAGCTGGCGATTATCAGGCAGCTGAGCAGGCATGAATCCTGCGGCCCAGCTGGCGATTATCAGGCAGCTGAGCAGGCATGAATCCTGCGGCCCAGCTGGCGATTATCAGGCAGCTGAGCAGGCATGAATCCTGCGGCCCAGCTGGCGATTATCAGGCAGCTGAGCAGGCATGAATCCTGCGGCCCAGCTGGCGATTATCAGGCAGCTGAGCAGGCATGAATCCTGCGGCCCAGCTGGCGATTATCAGGCAGCTGAGCAGGCATGAATCCTGCGGCCCAGCTGGCGATTATCAGGCAGCTGAGCAGGCGCTGATCCCGCACCTCAGCAGGCACTGATCACGTGCCTGTCATGCAGTGATCAGGTGACTGAGAGGCGCTGATCATGTGACTGCTCATGTGCTGATCAGGTAGCTCTCCTGCACGGATCATGTGCCTCAGCAGGCAAGAATCAAGCAGCTGAGCAGGCATGAATCCTGCGGCCCAGCTGGCGATTATCAGGCAGCTGAGCAGGCATGAATCCTGCGGCCCAGCTGGCGATTATCAGGCAGCTGAGCAGGCGCTGATCCCGCACCTCAGCAGGCACTGATCACGTGCCTGTCATGCAGTGATCAGGTGACTGAGAGGCACTGATCATGTGACTGCTCATGTGCTGATCAGGTAGCTCTCCTGCACGGATCATGTGCCTCAGCAGGCAAGAATCAAGCAGCTGAGCAGGCATGAATCCTGCGGCCCAGCTGGCGATTATCAGGCAGCTGAGCAGGCATGAATCCTGCGGCCCAGCTGGCGATTATCAGGCAGCTGAGCAGGCATGAATCCTGCGGCCCAGCTGGCGATTATCAGGCAGCTGAGCAGGGCTGATCCCGCACCTCAGCAGGCACTGATCACGTGCCTGTCATGCAGTGATCAGGTGACTGAGAGGCATGATCATGTGACTGCTCATGTGCTGATCAGGCAGCTCTCAGGCATGGATCATGTGCCCAGCTGGCAAGAATCAGGCAGCTGAGCAGGCATGAATCCTGCGGCCCAGCTGGCGATTATCAGGCAGCTGAGCAGGCGCTGATCCCGCACCTCAGCAGGCACTGATCACGTGCCTGTCATGCAGTGATCAGGTGACTGAGAGGCACTGATCATGTGACTGCTCATGTGCTGATCAGGTAGCTCTCCTGCACGGATCATGTGCCCCAGCAGGCAAGAATCAGGCAGCTGAGCAGGCATGAATCCTGCGGCCCAGCTGGCGATTATCAGGCAGCTGAGCAGGCATGAATCCTGCGGCCCAGCTGGCGATTATCAGGCAGCTGAGCAGGCATGAATCCTGCGGCCCAGCTGGCGATTATCAGGCAGCTGAGCAGGCATGAATCCTGCGGCCCAGCTGGCGATTATCAGGCAGCTGAGCAGGCATGAATCCTGCGGCCCAGCTGGCGATTATCAGGCAGCTGAGCAGGCATGAATCCTGCGGCCCAGCTGGCGATTATCAGGCAGCTGAGCAGGCATGAATCCTGCGGCCCAGCTGGCGATTATCAGGCAGCTGAGCAGGCATGAATCCTGCGGCCCAGCTGGCGATTATCAGGCAGCTGAGCAGGCGCTGATCCCGCACCTCAGCAGGCACTGATCACGTGCCTGTCATGCAGTGATCAGGTGACTGAGAGGCGCTGATCATGTGACTGCTCATGTGCTGATCAGGTAGCTCTCCTGCACGGATCATGTGCCTCAGCAGGCAAGAATCAAGCAGCTGAGCAGGCATGAATCCTGCGGCCCAGCTGGCGATTATCAGGCAGCTGAGCAGGCATGAATCCTGCGGCCCAGCTGGCGATTATCAGGCAGCTGAGCAGGCATGAATCCTGCGGCCCAGCTGGCGATTATCAGGCAGCTGAGCAGGCATGAATCCTGCGGCCCAGCTGGCGATTATCAGGCAGCTGAGCAGGCATGAATCCTGCGGCCCAGCTGGCGATTATCAGGCAGCTGAGCAGGCATGAATCCTGCGGCCCAGCTGGCGATTATCAGGCAGCTGAGCAGGCATGAATCCTGCGGCCCAGCTGGCGATTATCAGGCAGCTGAGCAGGCATGAATCCTGCGGCCCAGCTGGCGATTATCAGGCAGCTGAGCAGGCATGAATCCTGCGGCCCAGCTGGCGGTTATCAGGCAGCTGAGCAGGCATGAATCCTGCGGCCCAGCTGGCGATTATCAGGCAGCTGAGCAGGCATGAATCCTGCGGCCCAGCTGGCGATTATCAGGCAGCTGAGCAGGCATGAATCCTGCGGCCCAGCTGGCGATTATCAGGCAGCTGAGCAGGCGCTGATCCCGCACCTCAGCAGGCACTGATCACGTGCCTGTCATGCAGTGATCAGGTGACTGAGAGGCGCTGATCATGTGACTGCTCATGTGCTGATCAGGTAGCTCTCCTGCACGGATCATGTGCCTCAGCAGGCAAGAATCAAGCAGCTGAGCAGGCATGAATCCTGCGGCCCAGCTGGCGATTATCAGGCAGCTGAGCAGGCATGAATCCTGCGGCCCAGCTGGCGATTATCAGGCAGCTGAGCAGGCATGAATCCTGCGGCCCAGCTGGCGATTATCAGGCAGCTGAGCAGGCGCTGATCCCGCACCTCAGCAGGCACTGATCACGTGCCTGTCATGCAGTGATCAGGTGACTGAGAGGCACTGATCATGTGACTGCTCATGTGCTGATCAGGCAGCTCTCCTGCACGGATCATGTGCCTCAGCAGGCAAGAATCAAGCAGCTGAGCAGGCATGAATCCTGCGGCCCAGCTGGCGATTATCAGGCAGCTGAGCAGGCATGAATCCTGCGGCCCAGCTGGCGATTATCAGGCAGCTGAGCAGGCATGATCCCGCACCTCAGCAGGCACTGATCACGTGCCTGTCATGCAGTGATCAGGTGACTGAGAGGCATGATCATGTGACTGCTCATGTGCTGATCAGGCAGCTGAGCAGGCATGAATCCTGCGGCCCAGCTGGCAATTATCAGGCAGCTGAGCAGGCATGAATCCTGCGGCCCAGCTGGCGATTATCAGGCAGCTGAGCAGGCGCTGATCCCGCACCTCAGCAGGCACTGATCACGTGCCTGTCATGCAGTGATCAGGTGACTGAGAGGCGCTGATCATGTGACTGCTCATGTGCTGATCAGGCAGCTCTCAGGCACGGATCATGTGCCCAGCTGGCAAGAATCAGGCAGCTGAGCAGGCATGAATCCTGCGGCCCAGCTGGCGATTATCAGGCAGCTGAGCAGGCATGAATCCTGCGGCCCAGCTGGCGATTATCAGGCAGCTGAGCAGGCATGAATCCTGCGGCCCAGCTGGCGATTATCAGGCAGCTGAGCAGGCATGAATCCTGCGGCCCAGCTGGCGATTATCAGGCAGCTGAGCAGGCATGAATCCTGCGGCCCAGCTGGCGATTATCAGGCAGCTGAGCAGGCATGAATCCTGCGGCCCAGCTGGCGATTATCAGGCAGCTGAGCAGGCATGAATCCTGCGGCCCAGCTGGCGATTATCAGGCAGCTGAGCAGGCGCTGATCCCGCACCTCAGCAGGCACTGATCACGTGCCTGTCATGCAGTGATCAGGTGACTGAGAGGCGCTGATCATGTGACTGCTCATGTGCTGATCAGGTAGCTCTCCTGCACGGATCATGTGCCTCAGCAGGCAAGAATCAAGCAGCTGAGCAGGCATGAATCCTGCGGCCCAGCTGGCGATTATCAGGCAGCTGAGCAGGCATGAATCCTGCGGCCCAGCTGGCGATTATCAGGCAGCTGAGCAGGCATGAATCCTGCGGCCCAGCTGGCGATTATCAGGCAGCTGAGCAGGCATGAATCCTGCGGCCCAGCTGGCGATTATCAGGCAGCTGAGCAGGCATGAATCCTGCGGCCCAGCTGGCGATTATCAGGCAGCTGAGCAGGCATGAATCCTGCGGCCCAGCTGGCGGTTATCAGGCAGCTGAGCAGGCATGAATCCTGCGGCCCAGCTGGCGATTATCAGGCAGCTGAGCAGGCATGAATCCTGCGGCCCAGCTGGCGATTATCAGGCAGCTGAGCAGGCATGAATCCTGCGGCCCAGCTGGCGATTATCAGGCAGCTGAGCAGGCATGAATCCTGCGGCCCAGCTGGCGATTATCAGGCAGCTGAGCAGGCATGAATCCTGCGGCCCAGCTGGCGATTATCAGGCAGCTGAGCAGGCATGAATCCTGCGGCCCAGCTGGCGATTATCAGGCAGCTGAGCAGGCATGAATCCTGCGGCCCAGCTGGCGATTATCAGGCAGCTGAGCAGGCGCTGATCCCGCACCTCAGCAGGCACTGATCACGTGCCTGTCATGCAGTGATCAGGTGACTGAGAGGCGCTGATCATGTGACTGCTCATGTGCTGATCAGGTAGCTCTCCTGCACGGATCATGTGCCTCAGCAGGCAAGAATCAAGCAGCTGAGCAGGCATGAATCCTGCGGCCCAGCTGGCGATTATCAGGCAGCTGAGCAGGCATGAATCCTGCGGCCCAGCTGGCGATTATCAGGCAGCTGAGCAGGCATGAATCCTGCGGCCCAGCTGGCGATTATCAGGCAGCTGAGCAGGCGCTGATCCCGCACTCAGCAGGCACTGATCACGTGCCTGTCATGCAGTGATCAGGTGACTGAGAGGCGCTGATCATGTGACTGCTCATGTGCTGATCAGGTAGCTCTCCTGCACGGATCATGTGCCTCAGCAGGCAAGAATCAAGCAGCTGAGCAGGCATGAATCCTGCGGCCCAGCTGGCGATTATCAGGCAGCTGAGCAGGCATGAATCCTGCGGCCCAGCTGGCGATTATCAGGCAGCTGAGCAGGCATGAATCCTGCGGCCCAGCTGGCGATTATCAGGCAGCTGAGCAGGCATGAATCCTGCGGCCCAGCTGGCGATTATCAGGCAGCTGAGCAGGCATGAATCCTGCGGCCCAGCTGGCGATTATCAGGCAGCTGAGCAGGCATGAATCCTGCGGCCCAGCTGGCGATTATCAGGCAGCTGAGCAGGCATGAATCCTGCGGCCCAGCTGGCGGTTATCAGGCAGCTGAGCAGGCATGAATCCTGCGGCCCAGCTGGCGATTATCAGGCAGCTGAGCAGGCATGAATCCTGCGGCCCAGCTGGCGATTATCAGGCAGCTGAGCAGGCATGAATCCTGCGGCCCAGCTGGCGATTATCAGGCAGCTGAGCAGGCATGAATCCTGCGGCCCAGCTGGCGATTATCAGGCAGCTGAGCAGGCGCTGATCCCGCACCTCAGCAGGCACTGATCACGTGCCTGTCATGCAGTGATCAGGTGACTGAGAGGCGCTGATCATGTGACTGCTCATGTGCTGATCAGGTAGCTCTCCTGCACGGATCATGTGCCTCAGCAGGCAAGAATCAAGCAGCTGAGCAGGCATGAATCCTGCGGCCCAGCTGGCGATTATCAGGCAGCTGAGCAGGCATGAATCCTGCGGCCCAGCTGGCGATTATCAGGCAGCTGAGCAGGCATGAATCCTGCGGCCCAGCTGGCGATTATCAGGCAGCTGAGCAGGCATGAATCCTGCGGCCCAGCTGGCGATTATCAGGCAGCTGAGCAGGCATGAATCCTGCGGCCCAGCTGGCGATTATCAGGCAGCTGAGCAGGCATGAATCCTGCGGCCCAGCTGGCGATTATCAGGCAGCTGAGCAGGCGCTGATCCCGCACCTCAGCAGGCACTGATCACGTGCCTGTCATGCAGTGATCAGGTGACTGAGAGGCATGATCATGTGACTGCTCATGTGCTGATCAGGCAGCTCTCCTGCACGGATCATGTGCCTCAGCAGGCAAGAATCAGGCAGCTGAGCAGGCATGAATCCTGCGGCCCAGCTGGCGATTATCAGGCAGCTGAGCAGGCATGAATCCTGCGGCCCAGCTGGCGATTATCAGGCAGCTGAGCAGGCGCTGATCCCGCACCTCAGCAGGCACTGATCACGTGCCTGTCATGCAGTGATCAGGTGACTGAGAGGCGCTGATCATGTGACTGCTCATGTGCTGATCAGGTAGCTCTCCTGCACGGATCATGTGCCTCAGCAGGCAAGAATCAGCAGCTGAGCAGGCATGAATCCTGCGGCCCAGCTGGCGATTATCAGGCAGCTGAGCAGGCATGAATCCTGCGGCCCAGCTGGCGATTATCAGGCAGCTGAGCAGGCATGAATCCTGCGGCCCAGCTGGCGATTATCAGGCAGCTGAGCAGGCTGATCCGCACCTCAGCAGGCACTGATCACGTGCCTGTCATGCAGTGATCAGGTGACTGAGAGGCACTGATCATGTGACTGCTCATGTGCTGATCAGGCAGCTCCTGCATGGATCCTGTGCCCAGCTGGCAAGAATCAGGCAGCTGAGCAGGCATGAATCCTGCGGCCCAGCTGGCGATTATCAGGCAGCTGAGCAGGCGCTGATCCCGCACCTCAGCAGGCACTGATCACGTGCCTGTCATGCAGTGATCAGGTGACTGAGAGGCGCTGATCATGTGACTGCTCATGTGCTGATCAGGTAGCTCTCCTGCACGGATCATGTGCCTCAGCAGGCAAGAATCAAGCAGCTGAGCAGGCATGAATCCTGCGGCCCAGCTGGCGATTATCAGGCAGCTGAGCAGGCATGAATCCTGCGGCCCAGCTGGCGATTATCAGGCAGCTGAGCAGGCATGAATCCTGCGGCCCAGCTGGCGATTATCAGGCAGCTGAGCAGGCATGAATCCTGCGGCCCAGCTGGCGATTATCAGGCAGCTGAGCAGGCATGAATCCTGCGGCCCAGCTGGCGATTATCAGGCAGCTGAGCAGGCATGAATCCTGCGGCCCAGCTGGCGATTATCAGGCAGCTGAGCAGGCATGAATCCTGCGGCCCAGCTGGCGATTATCAGGCAGCTGAGCAGGCATGAATCCTGCGGCCCAGCTGGCGATTATCAGGCAGCTGAGCAGGCGCTGATCCCGCACCTCAGCAGGCACTGATCACGTGCCTGTCATGCAGTGATCAGGTGACTGAGAGGCGCTGATCATGTGACTGCTCATGTGCTGATCAGGTAGCTCTCCTGCACGGATCATGTGCCTCAGCAGGCAAGAATCAAGCAGCTGAGCAGGCATGAATCCTGCGGCCCAGCTGGCGATTATCAGGCAGCTGAGCAGGCATGAATCCTGCGGCCCAGCTGGCGATTATCAGGCAGCTGAGCAGGCATGAATCCTGCGGCCCAGCTGGCGATTATCAGGCAGCTGAGCAGGCATGAATCCTGCGGCCCAGCTGGCGATTATCAGGCAGCTGAGCAGGCATGAATCCTGCGGCCCAGCTGGCGATTATCAGGCAGCTGAGCAGGCATGAATCCTGCGGCCCAGCTGGCGATTATCAGGCAGCTGAGCAGGCATGAATCCTGCGGCCCAGCTGGCGATTATCAGGCAGCTGAGCAGGCATGAATCCTGCGGCCCAGCTGGCGATTATCAGGCAGCTGAGCAGGCATGAATCCTGCGGCCCAGCTGGCGATTATCAGGCAGCTGAGCAGGCATGAATCCTGCGGCCCAGCTGGCGATTATCAGGCAGCTGAGCAGGCGCTGATCCCGCACCTCAGCAGGCACTGATCACGTGCCTGTCATGCAGTGATCAGGTGACTGAGAGGCGCTGATCATGTGACTGCTCATGTGCTGATCAGGTAGCTCTCCTGCACGGATCATGTGCCTCAGCAGGCAAGAATCAAGCAGCTGAGCAGGCATGAATCCTGCGGCCCAGCTGGCGATTATCAGGCAGCTGAGCAGGCATGAATCCTGCGGCCCAGCTGGCGATTATCAGGCAGCTGAGCAGGCGCTGATCCCGCACCTCAGCAGGCACTGATCACGTGCCTGTCATGCAGTGATCAGGTGACTGAGAGGCACTGATCATGTGACTGCTCATGTGCTGATCAGGCAGCTCTCCTGCACGGATCATGTGCCAGCAGGCAAGAATCAGCAGCTGAGCAGGCATGAATCCTGCGGCCCAGCTGGCGATTATCAGGCAGCTGAGCAGGCATGAATCCTGCGGCCCAGCTGGCGATTATCAGGCAGCTGAGCAGGCATGAATCCTGCGGCCCAGCTGGCGATTATCAGGCAGCTGAGCAGGCGCTGATCCCGCACCTCAGCAGGCACTGATCACGTGCCTGTCATGCAGTGATCAGGTGACTGAGAGGCGCTGATCATGTGACTGCTCATGTGCTGATCAGGTAGCTCTCCTGCACGGATCATGTGCCTCAGCAGGCAAGAATCAAGCAGCTGAGCAGGCATGAATCCTGCGGCCCAGCTGGCGATTATCAGGCAGCTGAGCAGGCATGAATCCTGCGGCCCAGCTGGCGATTATCAGGCAGCTGAGCAGGCATGAATCCTGCGGCCCAGCTGGCGATTATCAGGCAGCTGAGCAGGCATGAATCCTGCGGCCCAGCTGGCGATTATCAGGCAGCTGAGCAGGCATGAATCCTGCGGCCCAGCTGGCGATTATCAGGCAGCTGAGCAGGCATGAATCCTGCGGCCCAGCTGGCGATTATCAGGCAGCTGAGCAGGCATGAATCCTGCGGCCCAGCTGGCGATTATCAGGCAGCTGAGCAGGCATGAATCCTGCGGCCCAGCTGGCGATTATCAGGCAGCTGAGCAGGCGCTGATCCCGCACCTCAGCAGGCACTGATCACGTGCCTGTCATGCAGTGATCAGGTGACTGAGAGGCGCTGATCATGTGACTGCTCATGTGCTGATCAGGTAGCTCTCCTGCACGGATCATGTGCCTCAGCAGGCAAGAATCAAGCAGCTGAGCAGGCATGAATCCTGCGGCCCAGCTGGCGATTATCAGGCAGCTGAGCAGGCATGAATCCTGCGGCCCAGCTGGCGATTATCAGGCAGCTGAGCAGGCATGAATCCTGCGGCCCAGCTGGCGATTATCAGGCAGCTGAGCAGGCATGAATCCTGCGGCCCAGCTGGCGATTATCAGGCAGCTGAGCAGGCATGAATCCTGCGGCCCAGCTGGCGGTTATCAGGCAGCTGAGCAGGCATGAATCCTGCGGCCCAGCTGGCGGTTATCAGGCAGCTGAGCAGGCATGAATCCTGCGGCCCAGCTGGCGGTTATCAGGCAGCTGAGCAGGCATGAATCCTGCGGCCCAGCTGGCGATTATCAGGCAGCTGAGCAGGCATGAATCCTGCGGCCCAGCTGGCGATTATCAGGCAGCTGAGCAGGCATGAATCCTGCGGCCCAGCTGGCGATTATCAGGCAGCTGAGCAGGCATGAATCCTGCGGCCCAGCTGGCGGTTATCAGGCAGCTGAGCAGGCATGAATCCTGCGGCCCAGCTGGCGATTATCAGGCAGCTGAGCAGGCATGAATCCTGCGGCCCAGCTGGCGATTATCAGGCAGCTGAGCAGGCGCTGATCCCGCACCTCAGCAGGCACTGATCACGTGCCTGTCATGCAGTGATCAGGTGACTGAGAGGCGCTGATCATGTGACTGCTCATGTGCTGATCAGGTAGCTCTCCTGCACGGATCATGTGCCTCAGCAGGCAAGAATCAAGCAGCTGAGCAGGCATGAATCCTGCGGCCCAGCTGGCGATTATCAGGCAGCTGAGCAGGCATGAATCCTGCGGCCCAGCTGGCGATTATCAGGCAGCTGAGCAGGCATGAATCCTGCGGCCCAGCTGGCGATTATCAGGCAGCTGAGCAGGCGCTGATCCCGCACCTCAGCAGGCACTGATCACGTGCCTGTCATGCAGTGATCAGGTGACTGAGAGGCGCTGATCATGTGACTGCTCATGTGCTGATCAGGTAGCTCTCCTGCACGGATCATGTGCCTCAGCAGGCAAGAATCAAGCAGCTGAGCAGGCATGAATCCTGCGGCCCAGCTGGCGATTATCAGGCAGCTGAGCAGGCATGAATCCTGCGGCCCAGCTGGCGATTATCAGGCAGCTGAGCAGGCATGAATCCTGCGGCCCAGCTGGCGATTATCAGGCAGCTGAGCAGGCATGAATCCTGCGGCCCAGCTGGCGATTATCAGGCAGCTGAGCAGGCATGAATCCTGCGGCCCAGCTGGCGATTATCAGGCAGCTGAGCAGGCATGAATCCTGCGGCCCAGCTGGCGATTATCAGGCAGCTGAGCAGGCATGAATCCTGCGGCCCAGCTGGCGATTATCAGGCAGCTGAGCAGGCATGAATCCTGCGGCCCAGCTGGCGATTATCAGGCAGCTGAGCAGGCATGAATCCTGCGGCCCAGCTGGCGGTTATCAGGCAGCTGAGCAGGCATGAATCCTGCGGCCCAGCTGGCGATTATCAGGCAGCTGAGCAGGCATGAATCCTGCGGCCCAGCTGGCGATTATCAGGCAGCTGAGCAGGCGCTGATCCCGCACCTCAGCAGGCACTGATCACGTGCCTGTCATGCAGTGATCAGGTGACTGAGAGGCGCTGATCATGTGACTGCTCATGTGCTGATCAGGTAGCTCTCCTGCACGGATCATGTGCCTCAGCAGGCAAGAATCAAGCAGCTGAGCAGGCATGAATCCTGCGGCCCAGCTGGCGATTATCAGGCAGCTGAGCAGGCATGAATCCTGCGGCCCAGCTGGCGATTATCAGGCAGCTGAGCAGGCATGAATCCTGCGGCCCAGCTGGCGATTATCAGGCAGCTGAGCAGGCATGAATCCTGCGGCCCAGCTGGCGGTTATCAGGCAGCTGAGCAGGCATGAATCCTGCGGCCCAGCTGGCGGTTATCAGGCAGCTGAGCAGGCATGAATCCTGCGGCCCAGCTGGCGGTTATCAGGCAGCTGAGCAGGCATGAATCCTGCGGCCCAGCTGGCGATTATCAGGCAGCTGAGCAGGCATGAATCCTGCGGCCCAGCTGGCGATTATCAGGCAGCTGAGCAGGCGCTGATCCCGCACCTCAGCAGGCACTGATCACGTGCCTGTCTTGCAGTGATCAGGTGACTGAGAGGTGATCATGTGACTGCTCATGTGCTGATCAGGTTGCTCTCCTGCACGTATCATGTGCCTCAGCTGGCAAGAATCAAGCAGCTGAGCAGGCATGAATCCTGCGGCCCAGCTGGCGATTATCAGGCAGCTGAGCAGGCATGAATCCTGCGGCCCAGCTGGCGATTATCAGGCAGCTGAGCAGGCGCTGATCCCGCACCTCAGCAGGCACTGATCACGTGCCTGTCATGCAGTGATCAGGTGACTGAGAGGCACTGATCATGTGACTGCTCATGTGCTGATCAGGCAGCTCTCCTGCACGGATCATGTGCCCAGCAGGCAAGAATCAGGCAGCTGAGCAGGCATGAATCCTGCGGCCCAGCTGGCGATTATCAGGCAGCTGAGCAGGCATGAATCCTGCGGCCCAGCTGGCGATTATCAGGCAGCTGAGCAGGCATGAATCCTGCGGCCCAGCTGGCGATTATCAGGCAGCTGAGCAGGGCTGATCCCGCACTCAGCAGGCACTGATCACGTGCCTGTCATGCAGTGATCAGGTGACTGAGAGGCACTGATCATGTGACTGCTCATGTGCTGATCAGGCAGCTCTCAGGCATGGATCATGTGCCCAGCTGGCAAGAATCAGGCAGCTGAGCAGGCATGAATCCTGCGGCCCAGCTGGCGATTATCAGGCAGCTGAGCAGGCGCTGATCCCGCACCTCAGCAGGCACTGATCACGTGCCTGTCATGCAGTGATCAGGTGACTGAGAGGCATGATCATGTGACTGCTCATGTGCTGATCAGGCAGCTCTCCTGCACGGATCATGTGCCTCAGCAGGCAAGAATCAGGCAGCTGAGCAGGCATGAATCCTGCGGCCCAGCTGGCGATTATCAGGCAGCTGAGCAGGCATGAATCCTGCGGCCCAGCTGGCGATTATCAGGCAGCTGAGCAGGCATGAATCCTGCGGCCCAGCTGGCGATTATCAGGCAGCTGAGCAGGCATGAATCCTGCGGCCCAGCTGGCGATTATCAGGCAGCTGAGCAGGCATGAATCCTGCGGCCCAGCTGGCGATTATCAGGCAGCTGAGCAGGCATGAATCCTGCGGCCCAGCTGGCGATTATCAGGCAGCTGAGCAGGCATGAATCCTGCGGCCCAGCTGGCGATTATCAGGCAGCTGAGCAGGCATGAATCCTGCGGCCCAGCTGGCGATTATCAGGCAGCTGAGCAGGCGCTGATCCCGCACCTCAGCAGGCACTGATCACGTGCCTGTCATGCAGTGATCAGGTGACTGAGAGGCGCTGATCATGTGACTGCTCATGTGCTGATCAGGTAGCTCTCCTGCACGGATCATGTGCCTCAGCAGGCAAGAATCAAGCAGCTGAGCAGGCATGAATCCTGCGGCCCAGCTGGCGATTATCAGGCAGCTGAGCAGGCATGAATCCTGCGGCCCAGCTGGCGATTATCAGGCAGCTGAGCAGGCATGAATCCTGCGGCCCAGCTGGCGATTATCAGGCAGCTGAGCAGGCATGAATCCTGCGGCCCAGCTGGCGATTATCAGGCAGCTGAGCAGGCATGAATCCTGCGGCCCAGCTGGCGGTTATCAGGCAGCTGAGCAGGCATGAATCCTGCGGCCCAGCTGGCGGTTATCAGGCAGCTGAGCAGGCATGAATCCTGCGGCCCAGCTGGCGATTATCAGGCAGCTGAGCAGGCATGAATCCTGCGGCCCAGCTGGCGATTATCAGGCAGCTGAGCAGGCATGAATCCTGCGGCCCAGCTGGCGATTATCAGGCAGCTGAGCAGGCATGAATCCTGCGGCCCAGCTGGCGATTATCAGGCAGCTGAGCAGGCATGAATCCTGCGGCCCAGCTGGCGTTATCAGGCAGCTGAGCAGGCATGAATCCTGCGGCCCAGCTGGCGATTATCAGGCAGCTGAGCAGGCATGAATCCTGCGGCCCAGCTGGCGGTTATCAGGCAGCTGAGCAGGCATGAATCCTGCGGCCCAGCTGGCGATTATCAGGCAGCTGAGCAGGCATGAATCCTGCGGCCCAGCTGGCGATTATCAGGCAGCTGAGCAGGCGCTGATCCCGCACCTCAGCAGGCACTGATCACGTGCCTGTCATGCAGTGATCAGGTGACTGAGAGGCGCTGATCATGTGACTGCTCATGTGCTGATCAGGTAGCTCTCCTGCACGGATCATGTGCCTCAGCAGGCAAGAATCAAGCAGCTGAGCAGGCATGAATCCTGCGGCCCAGCTGGCGATTATCAGGCAGCTGAGCAGGCATGAATCCTGCGGCCCAGCTGGCGATTATCAGGCAGCTGAGCAGGCATGAATCCTGCGGCCCAGCTGGCGATTATCAGGCAGCTGAGCAGGCGCTGATCCCGCACCTCAGCAGGCACTGATCACGTGCCTGTCATGCAGTGATCAGGTGACTGAGAGGCATGATCATGTGACTGCTCATGTGCTGATCAGGCAGCTCTCCTGCACGGATCATGTGCCCAGCAGGCAAGAATCAGGCAGCTGAGCAGGCATGAATCCTGCGGCCCAGCTGGCGATTATCAGGCAGCTGAGCAGGCATGAATCCTGCGGCCCAGCTGGCGATTATCAGGCAGCTGAGCAGGCGCTGATCCCGCACCTCAGCAGGCACTGATCACGTGCCTGTCATGCAGTGATCAGGTGACTGAGAGGCACTGATCATGTGACTGCTCATGTGCTGATCAGGCAGCTCTCCTGCACGGATCATGTGCCTCAGCAGGCAAGAATCAGGCAGCTGAGCAGGCATGAATCCTGCGGCCCAGCTGGCGATTATCAGGCAGCTGAGCAGGCATGAATCCTGCGGCCCAGCTGGCGATTATCAGGCAGCTGAGCAGGGCTGATCCCGCACCTCAGCAGGCACTGATCACGTGCCTGTCATGCAGTGATCAGGTGACTGAGAGGCATGATCATGTGACTGCTCATGTGCTGATCAGGCAGCTCTCCTGCATGGATCATGTGCCCAGCTGGCAAGAATCAGGCAGCTGAGCAGGCATGAATCCTGCGGCCCAGCTGGCGATTATCAGGCAGCTGAGCAGGCGCTGATCCCGCACTCAGCAGGCACTGATCACGTGCCTGTCATGCAGTGATCAGGTGACTGAGAGGCGCTGATCATGTGACTGCTCATGTGCTGATCAGGCAGCTCTCCTGCACGGATCATGTGCCTCAGCAGGCAAGAATCAGGCAGCTGAGCAGGCATGAATCCTGCGGCCCAGCTGGCGATTATCAGGCAGCTGAGCAGGCATGAATCCTGCGGCCCAGCTGGCGATTATCAGGCAGCTGAGCAGGCATGAATCCTGCGGCCCAGCTGGCGATTATCAGGCAGCTGAGCAGGCATGAATCCTGCGGCCCAGCTGGCGATTATCAGGCAGCTGAGCAGGCATGAATCCTGCGGCCCAGCTGGCGATTATCAGGCAGCTGAGCAGGCATGAATCCTGCGGCCCAGCTGGCGATTATCAGGCAGCTGAGCAGGCATGAATCCTGCGGCCCAGCTGGCGATTATCAGGCAGCTGAGCAGGCATGAATCCTGCGGCCCAGCTGGCGATTATCAGGCAGCTGAGCAGGCATGAATCCTGCGGCCCAGCTGGCGATTATCAGGCAGCTGAGCAGGCGCTGATCCCGCACCTCAGCAGGCACTGATCACGTGCCTGTCATGCAGTGATCAGGTGACTGAGAGGCGCTGATCATGTGACTGCTCATGTGCTGATCAGGTAGCTCTCCTGCACGGATCATGTGCCTCAGCAGGCAAGAATCAAGCAGCTGAGCAGGCATGAATCCTGCGGCCCAGCTGGCGATTATCAGGCAGCTGAGCAGGCATGAATCCTGCGGCCCAGCTGGCGATTATCAGGCAGCTGAGCAGGCGCTGATCCCGCACCTCAGCAGGCACTGATCACGTGCCTGTCATGCAGTGATCAGGTGACTGAGAGGCTGATCATGTGACTGCTCATGTGCTGATCAGGTAGCTCTCCTGCACGGATCATGTGCCTCAGCAGGCAAGAATCAAGCAGCTGAGCAGGCATGAATCCTGCGGCCCAGCTGGCGATTATCAGGCAGCTGAGCAGGCATGAATCCTGCGGCCCAGCTGGCGATTATCAGGCAGCTGAGCAGGCATGAATCCTGCGGCCCAGCTGGCGATTATCAGGCAGCTGAGCAGGCGCTGATCCCGCACCTCAGCAGGCACTGATCACGTGCTGTCATGCAGTGATCAGGTGACTGAGAGGCACTGATCATGTGACTGCTCATGTGCTGATCAGGCAGCTCTCAGGCATGGATCATGTGCCCAGCTGGCAAGAATCAGGCAGCTGAGCAGGCATGAATCCTGCGGCCCAGCTGGCGATTATCAGGCAGCTGAGCAGGCGCTGATCCCGCACCTCAGCAGGCACTGATCACGTGCCTGTCATGCAGTGATCAGGTGACTGAGAGGCGCTGATCATGTGACTGCTCATGTGCTGATCAGGCAGCTCTCCTGCACGGATCATGTGCCTCAGCTGGCAAGAATCAGGCAGCTGAGCAGGCATGAATCCTGCGGCCCAGCTGGCGATTATCAGGCAGCTGAGCAGGCATGAATCCTGCGGCCCAGCTGGCGATTATCAGGCAGCTGAGCAGGCATGAATCCTGCGGCCCAGCTGGCGATTATCAGGCAGCTGAGCAGGCATGAATCCTGCGGCCCAGCTGGCGATTATCAGGCAGCTGAGCAGGCATGAATCCTGCGGCCCAGCTGGCGATTATCAGGCAGCTGAGCAGGCATGAATCCTGCGGCCCAGCTGGCGATTATCAGGCAGCTGAGCAGGCATGAATCCTGCGGCCCAGCTGGCGATTATCAGGCAGCTGAGCAGGCATGAATCCTGCGGCCCAGCTGGCGATTATCAGGCAGCTGAGCAGGCGCTGATCCCGCACCTCAGCAGGCACTGATCACGTGCCTGTCATGCAGTGATCAGGTGACTGAGAGGCGCTGATCATGTGACTGCTCATGTGCTGATCAGGTAGCTCTCCTGCACGGATCATGTGCCTCAGCAGGCAAGAATCAAGCAGCTGAGCAGGCATGAATCCTGCGGCCCAGCTGGCGATTATCAGGCAGCTGAGCAGGCATGAATCCTGCGGCCCAGCTGGCGATTATCAGGCAGCTGAGCAGGCATGAATCCTGCGGCCCAGCTGGCGATTATCAGGCAGCTGAGCAGGCATGAATCCTGCGGCCCAGCTGGCGATTATCAGGCAGCTGAGCAGGCATGAATCCTGCGGCCCAGCTGGCGATTATCAGGCAGCTGAGCAGGCATGAATCCTGCGGCCCAGCTGGCGATTATCAGGCAGCTGAGCAGGCATGAATCCTGCGGCCCAGCTGGCGATTATCAGGCAGCTGAGCAGGCATGAATCCTGCGGCCCAGCTGGCGATTATCAGGCAGCTGAGCAGGCATGAATCCTGCGGCCCAGCTGGCGATTATCAGGCAGCTGAGCAGGCATGAATCCTGCGGCCCAGCTGGCGATTATCAGGCAGCTGAGCAGGCATGAATCCTGCGGCCCAGCTGGCGATTATCAGGCAGCTGAGCAGGCATGAATCCTGCGGCCCAGCTGGCGATTATCAGGCAGCTGAGCAGGCATGAATCCTGCGGCCCAGCTGGCGGTTATCAGGCAGCTGAGCAGGCATGAATCCTGCGGCCCAGCTGGCGATTATCAGGCAGCTGAGCAGGCATGAATCCTGCGGCCCAGCTGGCGATTATCAGGCAGCTGAGCAGGCGCTGATCCCGCACCTCAGCAGGCACTGATCACGTGCCTGTCATGCAGTGATCAGGTGACTGAGAGGCGCTGATCATGTGACTGCTCATGTGCTGATCAGGTAGCTCTCCTGCACGGATCATGTGCCTCAGCAGGCAAGAATCAAGCAGCTGAGCAGGCATGAATCCTGCGGCCCAGCTGGCGATTATCAGGCAGCTGAGCAGGCATGAATCCTGCGGCCCAGCTGGCGATTATCAGGCAGCTGAGCAGGCATGAATCCTGCGGCCCAGCTGGCGATTATCAGGCAGCTGAGCAGGCGCTGATCCCGCACCTCAGCAGGCACTGATCACGTGCCTGTCATGCAGTGATCAGGTGACTGAGAGGCATGATCATGTGACTGCTCATGTGCTGATCAGGCAGCTCTCCTGCACGGATCATGTGCCTCAGCTGGCAAGAATCAGGCAGCTGAGCAGGCATGAATCCTGCGGCCCAGCTGGCGATTATCAGGCAGCTGAGCAGGCATGAATCCTGCGGCCCAGCTGGCGATTATCAGGCAGCTGAGCAGGCGCTGATCCCGCACCTCAGCAGGCACTGATCACGTGCCTGTCATGCAGTGATCAGGTGACTGAGAGGCACTGATCATGTGACTGCTCATGTGCTGATCAGGCAGCTCTCCTGCACGGATCATGTGCCTCAGCAGGCAAGAATCAGGCAGCTGAGCAGGCATGAATCCTGCGGCCCAGCTGGCGATTATCAGGCAGCTGAGCAGGCATGAATCCTGCGGCCCAGCTGGCGATTATCAGGCAGCTGAGCAGGGCTGATCCCGCACCTCAGCAGGCACTGATCACGTGCCTGTCATGCAGTGATCAGGACTGAGAGGCACTGATCATGTGACTGCTCATGTGCTGATCAGGCAGCTCTCAGGCATGGATCCTGTGCCCAGCTGGCAAGAATCAGGCAGCTGAGCAGGCATGAATCCTGCGGCCCAGCTGGCGATTATCAGGCAGCTGAGCAGGCGCTGATCCCGCACCTCAGCAGGCACTGATCACGTGCCTGTCATGCAGTGATCAGGTGACTGAGAGGCACTGATCATGTGACTGCTCATGTGCTGATCAGGTAGCTCTCCTGCACGGATCATGTGCCTCAGCAGGCAAGAATCAGGCAGCTGAGCAGGCATGAATCCTGCGGCCCAGCTGGCGATTATCAGGCAGCTGAGCAGGCATGAATCCTGCGGCCCAGCTGGCGATTATCAGGCAGCTGAGCAGGCATGAATCCTGCGGCCCAGCTGGCGATTATCAGGCAGCTGAGCAGGCATGAATCCTGCGGCCCAGCTGGCGATTATCAGGCAGCTGAGCAGGCATGAATCCTGCGGCCCAGCTGGCGATTATCAGGCAGCTGAGCAGGCATGAATCCTGCGGCCCAGCTGGCGATTATCAGGCAGCTGAGCAGGCATGAATCCTGCGGCCCAGCTGGCGATTATCAGGCAGCTGAGCAGGCATGAATCCTGCGGCCCAGCTGGCGATTATCAGGCAGCTGAGCAGGCGCTGATCCCGCACCTCAGCAGGCACTGATCACGTGCCTGTCATGCAGTGATCAGGTGACTGAGAGGCGCTGATCATGTGACTGCTCATGTGCTGATCAGGTAGCTCTCCTGCACGGATCATGTGCCTCAGCAGGCAAGAATCAAGCAGCTGAGCAGGCATGAATCCTGCGGCCCAGCTGGCGATTATCAGGCAGCTGAGCAGGCATGAATCCTGCGGCCCAGCTGGCGATTATCAGGCAGCTGAGCAGGCATGAATCCTGCGGCCCAGCTGGCGATTATCAGGCAGCTGAGCAGGCATGAATCCTGCGGCCCAGCTGGCGATTATCAGGCAGCTGAGCAGGCATGAATCCTGCGGCCCAGCTGGCGATTATCAGGCAGCTGAGCAGGCATGAATCCTGCGGCCCAGCTGGCGGTTATCAGGCAGCTGAGCAGGCATGAATCCTGCGGCCCAGCTGGCGGTTATCAGGCAGCTGAGCAGGCATGAATCCTGCGGCCCAGCTGGCGATTATCAGGCAGCTGAGCAGGCATGAATCCTGCGGCCCAGCTGGCGATTATCAGGCAGCTGAGCAGGCATGAATCCTGCGGCCCAGCTGGCGATTATCAGGCAGCTGAGCAGGCATGAATCCTGCGGCCCAGCTGGCGGTTATCAGGCAGCTGAGCAGGCATGAATCCTGCGGCCCAGCTGGCGATTATCAGGCAGCTGAGCAGGCATGAATCCTGCGGCCCAGCTGGCGATTATCAGGCAGCTGAGCAGGCATGAATCCTGCGGCCCAGCTGGCGGTTATCAGGCAGCTGAGCAGGCATGAATCCTGCGGCCCAGCTGGCGATTATCAGGCAGCTGAGCAGGCATGAATCCTGCGGCCCAGCTGGCGATTATCAGGCAGCTGAGCAGGCGCTGATCCCGCACCTCAGCAGGCACTGATCACGTGCCTGTCATGCAGTGATCAGGTGACTGAGAGGCGCTGATCATGTGACTGCTCATGTGCTGATCAGGCAGCTCTCCTGCACGGATCATGTGCCTCAGCAGGCAAGAATCAGGCAGCTGAGCAGGCATGAATCCTGCGGCCCAGCTGGCGATTATCAGGCAGCTGAGCAGGCATGAATCCTGCGGCCCAGCTGGCGATTATCAGGCAGCTGAGCAGGCATGAATCCTGCGGCCCAGCTGGCGATTATCAGGCAGCTGAGCAGGCGCTGATCCCGCACCTCAGCAGGCACTGATCACGTGCCTGTCATGCAGTGATCAGGTGACTGAGAGGCGCTGATCATGTGACTGCTCATGTGCTGATCAGGTAGCTCTCCTGCACGGATCATGTGCCTCAGCAGGCAAGAATCAAGCAGCTGAGCAGGCATGAATCCTGCGGCCCAGCTGGCGATTATCAGGCAGCTGAGCAGGCATGAATCCTGCGGCCCAGCTGGCGATTATCAGGCAGCTGAGCAGGCATGAATCCTGCGGCCCAGCTGGCGATTATCAGGCAGCTGAGCAGGCATGAATCCTGCGGCCCAGCTGGCGATTATCAGGCAGCTGAGCAGGCATGAATCCTGCGGCCCAGCTGGCGATTATCAGGCAGCTGAGCAGGCATGAATCCTGCGGCCCAGCTGGCGGTTATCAGGCAGCTGAGCAGGCATGAATCCTGCGGCCCAGCTGGCGATTATCAGGCAGCTGAGCAGGCATGAATCCTGCGGCCCAGCTGGCGATTATCAGGCAGCTGAGCAGGCATGAATCCTGCGGCCCAGCTGGCGATTATCAGGCAGCTGAGCAGGCGCTGATCCCGCACCTCAGCAGGCACTGATCACGTGCCTGTCATGCAGTGATCAGGTGACTGAGAGGCGCTGATCATGTGACTGCTCATGTGCTGATCAGGTAGCTCTCCTGCACGGATCATGTGCCTCAGCAGGCAAGAATCAAGCAGCTGAGCAGGCATGAATCCTGCGGCCCAGCTGGCGATTATCAGGCAGCTGAGCAGGCATGAATCCTGCGGCCCAGCTGGCGATTATCAGGCAGCTGAGCAGGCATGAATCCTGCGGCCCAGCTGGCGATTATCAGGCAGCTGAGCAGGCATGAATCCTGCGGCCCAGCTGGCGGTTATCAGGCAGCTGAGCAGGCATGAATCCTGCGGCCCAGCTGGCGATTATCAGGCAGCTGAGCAGGCATGAATCCTGCGGCCCAGCTGGCGATTATCAGGCAGCTGAGCAGGCATGAATCCTGCGGCCCAGCTGGCGATTATCAGGCAGCTGAGCAGGCATGAATCCTGCGGCCCAGCTGGCGATTATCAGGCAGCTGAGCAGGCATGAATCCTGCGGCCCAGCTGGCGATTATCAGGCAGCTGAGCAGGCATGAATCCTGCGGCCCAGCTGGCGATTATCAGGCAGCTGAGCAGGCATGAATCCTGCGGCCCAGCTGGCGATTATCAGGCAGCTGAGCAGGCATGAATCCTGCGGCCCAGCTGGCGATTATCAGGCAGCTGAGCAGGCATGAATCCTGCGGCCCAGCTGGCGATTATCAGGCAGCTGAGCAGGCATGAATCCTGCGGCCCAGCTGGCGATTATCAGGCAGCTGAGCAGGCATGAATCCTGCGGCCCAGCTGGATTATCAGGCAGCTGAGCAGGCATGAATCCTGCGGCCCAGCTGGCGATTATCAGGCAGCTGAGCAGGCATGAATCCTGCGGCCCAGCTGGCGATTATCAGGCAGCTGAGCAGGCATGAATCCTGCGGCCCAGCTGGCGATTATCAGGCAGCTGAGCAGGCATGAATCCTGCGGCCCAGCTGGCGATTATCAGGCAGCTGAGCAGGCATGAATCCTGCGGCCCAGCTGGCGATTATCAGGCAGCTGAGCAGGCATGAATCCTGCGGCCCAGCTGGCGATTATCAGGCAGCTGAGCAGGCATGAATCCTGCGGCCCAGCTGGCGATTATCAGGCAGCTGAGCAGGCATGAATCCTGCGGCCCAGCTGGCGATTATCAGGCAGCTGAGCAGGCGCTGATCCCGCACCTCAGCAGGCACTGATCACGTGCCTGTCATGCAGTGATCAGGTGACTGAGAGGCGCTGATCATGTGACTGCTCATGTGCTGATCAGGTAGCTCTCCTGCACGGATCATGTGCCTCAGCAGGCAAGAATCAAGCAGCTGAGCAGGCATGAATCCTGCGGCCCAGCTGGCGATTATCAGGCAGCTGAGCAGGCATGAATCCTGCGGCCCAGCTGGCGATTATCAGGCAGCTGAGCAGGCATGAATCCTGCGGCCCAGCTGGCGATTATCAGGCAGCTGAGCAGGCATGAATCCTGCGGCGCAGCTGGCGATTATCAGGCAGCTGAGCAGGCATGAATCCTGCGGCCCAGCTGGCGGTTATCAGGCAGCTGAGCAGGCATGAATCCTGCGGCCCAGCTGGCGGTTATCAGGCAGCTGAGCAGGCATGAATCCTGCGGCCCAGCTGGCGATTATCAGGCAGCTGAGCAGGCATGAATCCTGCGGCCCAGCTGGCGATTATCAGGCAGCTGAGCAGGCGCTGATCCCGCACCTCAGCAGGCACTGATCATGTGCCTGTCATGCAGTGATCAGGTGACTGAGAGGCACTGATCATGTGACTGCTCATGTGCTGATCAGGTAGCTCTCCTGCACGGATCATGTGCCTCAGCAGGCAAGAATCAAGCAGCTGAGCAGGCATGAATCCTGCGGCCCAGCTGGCGATTATCAGGCAGCTGAGCAGGCATGAATCCTGCGGCCCAGCTGGCGATTATCAGGCAGCTGAGCAGGCATGAATCCTGCGGCCCAGCTGGCGATTATCAGGCAGCTGAGCAGGCATGAATCCTGCGGCCCAGCTGGCGATTATCAGGCAGCTGAGCAGGCATGAATCCTGCGGCCCAGCTGGCGATTATCAGGCAGCTGAGCAGGCATGAATCCTGCGGCCCAGCTGGCGATTATCAGGCAGCTGAGCAGGCATGAATCCTGCGGCCCAGCTGGCGATTATCAGGCAGCTGAGCAGGCATGAATCCTGCGGCCCAGCTGGCGATTATCAGGCAGCTGAGCAGGCATGAATCCTGCGGCCCAGCTGGCGATTATCAGGCAGCTGAGCAGGCATGAATCCTGCGGCCCAGCTGGCGATTATCAGGCAGCTGAGCAGGCATGAATCCTGCGGCCCAGCTGGCGAGCATCATGCCCAGCAGGCGGTGATCATGCACTGAGCAGGCGCTGATCATGTGACTGCATGATCATCCTGATCAGCTATCAGGCAGCTGAGCAGGCATGAATCCTGCGGCCCAGCTGGCGATTATCAGGCAGCTGAGCAGGCATGAATCCTGCGGCCCAGCTGGCGATTATCAGGCAGCTGAGCAGGCATGAATCCTGCGGCCCAGCTGGCGATTATCAGGCAGCTGAGCAGGCATGAATCCTGCGGCCCAGCTGGCGATTATCAGGCAGCTGAGCAGGCATGAATCCTGCGGCCCAGCTGGCGATTATCAGGCAGCTGAGCAGGCATGAATCCTGCGGCCCAGCTGGCGGTTATCAGGCAGCTGAGCAGGCATGAATCCTGCGGCCCAGCTGGCGATTATCAGGCAGCTGAGCAGGCATGAATCCTGCGGCCCAGCTGGCGATTATCAGGCAGCTGAGCAGGCATGAATCCTGCGGCCCAGCTGGCGATTATCAGGCAGCTGAGCAGGCATGAATCCTGCGGCCCAGCTGGCGATTATCAGGCAGCTGAGCAGGCGCTGATCCCGCACCTCAGCAGGCACTGATCACGTGCCTGTCATGCAGTGATCAGGTGACTGAGAGGCGCTGATCATGTGACTGCTCATGTGCTGATCAGGTAGCTCTCCTGCACGGATCATGTGCCTCAGCAGGCAAGAATCAAGCAGCTGAGCAGGCATGAATCCTGCGGCCCAGCTGGCGATTATCAGGCAGCTGAGCAGGCATGAATCCTGCGGCCCAGCTGGCGATTATCAGGCAGCTGAGCAGGCATGAATCCTGCGGCCCAGCTGGCGATTATCAGGCAGCTGAGCAGGCATGAATCCTGCGGCCCAGCTGGCGATTATCAGGCAGCTGAGCAGGCATGAATCCTGCGGCCCAGCTGGCGATTATCAGGCAGCTGAGCAGGCATGAATCCTGCGGCCCAGCTGGCGATTATCAGGCAGCTGAGCAGGCATGAATCCTGCGGCCCAGCTGGCGATTATCAGGCAGCTGAGCAGGCATGAATCCTGCGGCCCAGCTGGCGATTATCAGGCAGCTGAGCAGGCATGAATCCTGCGGCCCAGCTGGCGATTATCAGGCAGCTGAGCAGGCATGAATCCTGCGGCCCAGCTGGCGATTATCAGGCAGCTGAGCAGGCATGAATCCTGCGGCCCAGCTGGCGATTATCAGGCAGCTGAGCAGGCATGAATCCTGCGGCCCAGCTGGCGATTATCAGGCAGCTGAGCAGGCATGAATCCTGCGGCCCAGCTGGCGATTATCAGGCAGCTGAGCAGGCATGAATCCTGCGGCCCAGCTGGCGATTATCAGGCAGCTGAGCAGGCATGAATCCTGCGGCCCAGCTGGCGATTATCAGGCAGCTGAGCAGGCATGAATCCTGCGGCCCAGCTGGCGATTATCAGGCAGCTGAGCAGGCATGAATCCTGCGGCCCAGCTGGCGATTATCAGGCAGCTGAGCAGGCATGAATCCTGCGGCCCAGCTGGCGATTATCAGGCAGCTGAGCAGGCATGAATCCTGCGGCCCAGCTGGCGATTATCAGGCAGCTGAGCAGGCATGAATCCTGCGGCCCAGCTGGCGATTATCAGGCAGCTGAGCAGGCATGAATCCTGCGGCCCAGCTGGCGATTATCAGGCAGCTGAGCAGGCATGAATCCTGCGGCCCAGCTGGCGATTATCAGGCAGCTGAGCAGGCATGAATCCTGCGGCCCAGCTGGCGATTATCAGGCAGCTGAGCAGGCATGAATCCTGCGGCCCAGCTGGCGATTATCAGGCAGCTGAGCAGGCATGAATCCTGCGGCCCAGCTGGCGATTATCAGGCAGCTGAGCAGGCATGAATCCTGCGGCCCAGCTGGCGATTATCAGGCAGCTGAGCAGGCATGAATCCTGCGGCCCAGCTGGCGATTATCAGGCAGCTGAGCAGGCATGAATCCTGCGGCCCAGCTGGCGATTATCAGGCAGCTGAGCAGGCATGAATCCTGCGGCCCAGCTGGCGATTATCAGGCAGCTGAGCAGGCATGAATCCTGCGGCCCAGCTGGCGATTATCAGGCAGCTGAGCAGGCATGAATCCTGCGGCCCAGCTGGCGATTATCAGGCAGCTGAGCAGGCATGAATCCTGCGGCCCAGCTGGCGATTATCAGGCAGCTGAGCAGGCATGAATCCTGCGGCCCAGCTGGCGATTATCAGGCAGCTGAGCAGGCATGAATCCTGCGGCCCAGCTGGCGATTATCAGGCAGCTGAGCAGGCATGAATCCTGCGGCCCAGCTGGCGATTATCAGGCAGCTGAGCAGGCATGAATCCTGCGGCCCAGCTGGCGATTATCAGGCAGCTGAGCAGGCATGAATCCTGCGGCCCAGCTGGCGATTATCAGGCAGCTGAGCAGGCATGAATCCTGCGGCCCAGCTGGCGATTATCAGGCAGCTGAGCAGGCATGAATCCTGCGGCCCAGCTGGCGTTATCAGGCAGCTGAGCAGGCATGAATCCTGCGGCCCAGCTGGCGATTATCAGGCAGCTGAGCAGGCATGAATCCTGCGGCCCAGCTGGCGATTATCAGGCAGCTGAGCAGGCATGAATCCTGCGGCCCAGCTGGCGGTTATCAGGCAGCTGAGCAGGCATGAATCCTGCGGCCCAGCTGGCGATTATCAGGCAGCTGAGCAGGCATGAATCCTGCGGCCCAGCTGGCGATTATCAGGCAGCTGAGCAGGCATGAATCCTGCGGCCCAGCTGGCGATTATCAGGCAGCTGAGCAGGCGCTGATCCCGCACCTCAGCAGGCACTGATCACGTGCCTGTCATGCAGTGATCAGGTGACTGAGAGGCGCTGATCATGTGACTGCTCATGTGCTGATCAGGTAGCTCTCCTGCACGGATCATGTGCCTCAGCAGGCAAGAATCAAGCAGCTGAGCAGGCATGAATCCTGCGGCCCAGCTGGCGATTATCAGGCAGCTGAGCAGGCATGAATCCTGCGGCCCAGCTGGCGATTATCAGGCAGCTGAGCAGGCATGAATCCTGCGGCCCAGCTGGCGATTATCAGGCAGCTGAGCAGGGCTGATCCCGCACCTCAGCAGGCACTGATCACGTGCTGTCATGCAGTGATCAGGTGACTGAGAGGCACTGATCATGTGACTGCTCATGTGCTGATCAGGCAGCTCTCCTGCATCATGTGCCCAGCTGGCAAGAATCAGGCAGCTGAGCAGGCATGAATCCTGCGGCCCAGCTGGCGATTATCAGGCAGCTGAGCAGGCGCTGATCCCGCACCCAGCAGGCACTGATCACGTGCCTGTCATGCAGTGATCAGGTGACTGAGAGGCACTGATCATGTGACTGCTCATGTGCTGATCAGGCAGCTCTCCTGCACGGATCATGTGCCCAGCAGGCAAGAATCAGGCAGCTGAGCAGGCATGAATCCTGCGGCCCAGCTGGCGATTATCAGGCAGCTGAGCAGGCATGAATCCTGCGGCCCAGCTGGCGATTATCAGGCAGCTGAGCAGGCATGAATCCTGCGGCCCAGCTGGCGATTATCAGGCAGCTGAGCAGGCATGAATCCTGCGGCCCAGCTGGCGATTATCAGGCAGCTGAGCAGGCATGAATCCTGCGGCCCAGCTGGCGATTATCAGGCAGCTGAGCAGGCATGAATCCTGCGGCCCAGCTGGCGATTATCAGGCAGCTGAGCAGGCATGAATCCTGCGGCCCAGCTGGCGATTATCAGGCAGCTGAGCAGGCATGAATCCTGCGGCCCAGCTGGCGATTATCAGGCAGCTGAGCAGGCGCTGATCCCGCACCTCAGCAGGCACTGATCACGTGCCTGTCATGCAGTGATCAGGTGACTGAGAGGCGCTGATCATGTGACTGCTCATGTGCTGATCAGGTAGCTCTCCTGCACGGATCATGTGCCTCAGCAGGCAAGAATCAAGCAGCTGAGCAGGCATGAATCCTGCGGCCCAGCTGGCGATTATCAGGCAGCTGAGCAGGCATGAATCCTGCGGCCCAGCTGGCGATTATCAGGCAGCTGAGCAGGCATGAATCCTGCGGCCCAGCTGGCGATTATCAGGCAGCTGAGCAGGCATGAATCCTGCGGCCCAGCTGGCGATTATCAGGCAGCTGAGCAGGCATGAATCCTGCGGCCCAGCTGGCGATTATCAGGCAGCTGAGCAGGCATGAATCCTGCGGCCCAGCTGGCGATTATCAGGCAGCTGAGCAGGCATGAATCCTGCGGCCCAGCTGGCGATTATCAGGCAGCTGAGCAGGCATGAATCCTGCGGCCCAGCTGGCGGTTATCAGGCAGCTGAGCAGGCATGAATCCTGCGGCCCAGCTGGCGATTATCAGGCAGCTGAGCAGGCATGAATCCTGCGGCCCAGCTGGCGATTATCAGGCAGCTGAGCAGGCATGAATCCTGCGGCCCAGCTGGCGATTATCAGGCAGCTGAGCAGGCATGAATCCTGCGGCCCAGCTGGCGATTATCAGGCAGCTGAGCAGGCATGAATCCTGCGGCCCAGCTGGCGATTATCAGGCAGCTGAGCAGGCATGAATCCTGCGGCCCAGCTGGCGATTATCAGGCAGCTGAGCAGGCATGAATCCTGCGGCCCAGCTGGCGATTATCAGGCAGCTGAGCAGGCATGAATCCTGCGGCCCAGCTGGCGATTATCAGGCAGCTGAGCAGGCATGAATCCTGCGGCCCAGCTGGCGATTATCAGGCAGCTGAGCAGGCATGAATCCTGCGGCCCAGCTGGCGGTTATCAGGCAGCTGAGCAGGCATGAATCCTGCGGCCCAGCTGGCGATTATCAGGCAGCTGAGCAGGCATGAATCCTGCGGCCCAGCTGGCGATTATCAGGCAGCTGAGCAGGCATGAATCCTGCGGCCCAGCTGGCGATTATCAGGCAGCTGAGCAGGCATGAATCCTGCGGCCCAGCTGGCGATTATCAGGCAGCTGAGCAGGCATGAATCCTGCGGCCCAGCTGGCGATTATCAGGCAGCTGAGCAGGCATGAATCCTGCGGCCCAGCTGGCGATTATCAGGCAGCTGAGCAGGCATGAATCCTGCGGCCCAGCTGGCGATTATCAGGCAGCTGAGCAGGCATGAATCCTGCGGCCCAGCTGGCGATTATCAGGCAGCTGAGCAGGCATGAATCCTGCGGCCCAGCTGGCGATTATCAGGCAGCTGAGCAGGCATGAATCCTGCGGCCCAGCTGGCGATTATCAGGCAGCTGAGCAGGCATGAATCCTGCGGCCCAGCTGGCGATTATCAGGCAGCTGAGCAGGCATGAATCCTGCGGCCCAGCTGGCGATTATCAGGCAGCTGAGCAGGCATGAATCCTGCGGCCCAGCTGGCGATTATCAGGCAGCTGAGCAGGCATGAATCCTGCGGCCCAGCTGGCGGTTATCAGGCAGCTGAGCAGGCATGAATCCTGCGGCCTAGCTGGCGGTTATCAGGCAACTGAGCAGGCAGGAATCCTGCGGCCCAGCTGGCGATTATCAGGCAGCTGAGCAGGCATGAATCCTGCGGCCCAGCTGGCGATTATCAGGCAGCTGAGCAGGCATGAATCCTGCGGCCCAGCTGGCGATTATCAGGCAGCTGAGCAGGCGCTGATCCCGCACCTCAGCAGGCACTGATCACGTGCCTGTTATGCAGTGATCAGGTGACTGAGAGGCACTGATCATGTGACTGCTCATGTGCTGATCAGGTAGCTCTCCTGCACGGATCATGTGCCTCAGCAGGCAAGAATCAAGCAGCTGAACAGGCATGAATCCTGCGGCCCAGCTGGCGATTATCAGGCAGCTGAGCAGGCATGAATCCTGCGGCCCAGCTGGCGATTATCAGGCAGCTGAGCAGGCATGAATCCTGCGGCCCAGCTGGCGATTATCAGGCAGCTGAGCAGGCGCTGATCCCGCACCTCAGCAGGCACTGATCACGTGCCTGTCATGCAGTGATCAGGTGACTGAGAGGCACTGATCATGTGACTGCTCATGTGCTGATCAGGCAGCTCTCCTGCATGGATCATGTGCCCAGCTGGCAAGAATCAGGCAGCTGAGCAGGCATGAATCCTGCGGCCCAGCTGGCGATTATCAGGCAGCTGAGCAGGCGCTGATCCCGCACCTCAGCAGGCACTGATCACGTGCCTGTCATGCAGTGATCAGGTGACTGAGAGGCACTGATCATGTGACTGCTCATGTGCTGATCAGGCAGCTCTCCTGCACGGATCATGTGCCTCAGCAGGCAAGAATCAAGCAGCTGAGCAGGCATGAATCCTGCGGCCCAGCTGGCGATTATCAGGCAGCTGAGCAGGCATGAATCCTGCGGCCCAGCTGGCGATTATCAGGCAGCTGAGCAGGCATGAATCCTGCGGCCCAGCTGGCGATTATCAGGCAGCTGAGCAGGCATGAATCCTGCGGCCCAGCTGGCGATTATCAGGCAGCTGAGCAGGCATGAATCCTGCGGCCCAGCTGGCGATTATCAGGCAGCTGAGCAGGCATGAATCCTGCGGCCCAGCTGGCGATTATCAGGCAGCTGAGCAGGCATGAATCCTGCGGCCCAGCTGGCGATTATCAGGCAGCTGAGCAGGCATGAATCCTGCGGCCCAGCTGGCGATTATCAGGCAGCTGAGCAGGCGCTGATCCCGCACCTCAGCAGGCACTGATCACGTGCCTGTCATGCAGTGATCAGGTGACTGAGAGGCGCTGATCATGTGACTGCTCATGTGCTGATCAGGTAGCTCTCCTGCACGGATCATGTGCCTCAGCAGGCAAGAATCAAGCAGCTGAGCAGGCATGAATCCTGCGGCCCAGCTGGCGATTATCAGGCAGCTGAGCAGGCATGAATCCTGCGGCCCAGCTGGCGATTATCAGGCAGCTGAGCAGGCATGAATCCTGCGGCCCAGCTGGCGATTATCAGGCAGCTGAGCAGGCATGAATCCTGCGGCCCAGCTGGCGATTATCAGGCAGCTGAGCAGGCATGAATCCTGCGGCCCAGCTGGCGGTTATCAGGCAGCTGAGCAGGCATGAATCCTGCGGCCCAGCTGGCGGTTATCAGGCAGCTGAGCAGGCATGAATCCTGCGGCCCAGCTGGCGATTATCAGGCAGCTGAGCAGGCATGAATCCTGCGGCCCAGCTGGCGATTATCAGGCAGCTGAGCAGGCATGAATCCTGCGGCCCAGCTGGCGATTATCAGGCAGCTGAGCAGGCATGAATCCTGCGGCCCAGCTGGCGATTATCAGGCAGCTGAGCAGGCATGAATCCTGCGGCCCAGCTGGCGGTTATCAGGCAGCTGAGCAGGCATGAATCCTGCGGCCCAGCTGGCGATTATCAGGCAGCTGAGCAGGCATGAATCCTGCGGCCCAGCTGGCGATTATCAGGCAGCTGAGCAGGCATGAATCCTGCGGCCCAGCTGGCGATTATCAGGCAGCTGAGCAGGCATGAATCCTGCGGCCCAGCTGGCGATTATCAGGCAGCTGAGCAGGCATGAATCCTGCGGCCCAGCTGGCGATTATCAGGCAGCTGAGCAGGCGCTGATCCCGCACCTCAGCAGGCACTGATCACGTGCCTGTCATGCAGTGATCAGGTGACTGAGAGGCGCTGATCATGTGACTGCTCATGTGCTGATCAGGTAGCTCTCCTGCACGGATCATGTGCCTCAGCAGGCAAGAATCAAGCAGCTGAGCAGGCATGAATCCTGCGGCCCAGCTGGCGATTATCAGGCAGCTGAGCAGGCATGAATCCTGCGGCCCAGCTGGCGATTATCAGGCAGCTGAGCAGGCGCTGATCCCGCACCATCAGGCACTGATCACGTGCCTGTCATGCAGTGATCAGGTGACTGAGAGGCATGATCATGTGACTGCTCATGTGCTGATCAGGCAGCTCTCCTGCACGGATCATGTGCCTCAGCGCAAGAATCAGGCAGCTGAGCAGGCATGAATCCTGCGGCCCAGCTGGCGTTATCAGGCAGCTGAGCAGGCATGAATCCTGCGGCCCAGCTGGCGATTATCAGGCAGCTGAGCAGGCGCTGATCCCGCACCAGCAGGCACTGATCACGTGCCTGTCATGCAGTGATCAGGTGACTGAGAGGCACTGATCATGTGACTGCTCATGTGCTGATCAGGTAGCTCTCCTGCACGGATCATGTGCCCAGCAGGCAAGAATCAAGCAGCTGAGCAGGCATGAATCCTGCGGCCCAGCTGGCGATTATCAGGCAGCTGAGCAGGCATGAATCCTGCGGCCCAGCTGGCGATTATCAGGCAGCTGAGCAGGCATGAATCCTGCGGCCCAGCTGGCGATTATCAGGCAGCTGAGCAGGCTGATCCCGCCCAGCTGGCACTGACTTGCTCATGGTGATCAGGTGCTGAGCAGGCATGATCCTGTGCCCAGCTGGCGCTTATCAGGCAGCTGAGCAGGCATGAATCCTGTGCCCAGCTGGCGATTATCAGGCAGCTGAGCAGGCATGAATCCTGCGGCCCAGCTGGCGATTATCAGGCAGCTGAGCAGGCGCTGATCCCGCACCAGCAGGCACTGATGGCGTGCCTGTCATGCAGTGATCAGTGACTGAGAGGCATGATCATGTGACTGCTCATGTGCTGATCAGGCAGCTCTCCTGCATGGATCCTGCCTCAGCTGGCAAGAATCAGGCAGCTGAGCAGGCATGAATCCTGCGGCCCAGCTGGCGATTATCAGGCAGCTGAGCAGGCATGAATCCTGCGGCCCAGCTGGATTATCAGGCAGCTGAGCAGGCATGAATCCTGCGGCCCAGCTGCGGATTATCAGGCAGCTGAGCAGGCATGAATCCTGCGGCCCAGCTGGCGATTATCAGGCAGCTGAGCAGGCGCTGATCCCGCACTCAGCAGGCACTGATCACGTGCCTGTCATGCAGTGATCAGGTGACTGAGAGGCGCTGATCATGTGACTGCTCATGTGCTGATCAGGTAGCTCTCCTGCACGGATCATGTGCCTCAGCAGGCAAGAATCAAGCAGCTGAGCAGGCATGAATCCTGCGGCCCAGCTGGCGATTATCAGGCAGCTGAGCAGGCATGAATCCTGCGGCCCAGCTGGCGATTATCAGGCAGCTGAGCAGGCATGAATCCTGCGGCCCAGCTGGCGATTATCAGGCAGCTGAGCAGGCATGAATCCTGCGGCCCAGCTGGATTATCAGGCAGCTGAGCAGGCATGAATCCTGCGGCCCAGCTGGCGATTATCAGGCAGCTGAGCAGGCATGAACGGCCCAGCTGGCGGTTATCAGGCAGCTGAGCAGGCATGAATCCTGCGGCCCAGCTGGCGGATTATCAGGCAGCTGAGCAGGCATGAATCCTGCGGCCCAGCTGGCGATTATCAGGCAGCTGAGCAGGCATGAATCCTGCGGCCCAGCTGGCGATTATCAGGCAGCTGAGCAGGCGCTGATCCCGCACCTCAGCAGGCACTGATCACGTGCCTGTCATGCAGTGATCAGGTGACTGAGAGGCGCTGATCATGTGACTGCTCATGTGCTGATCAGGTAGCTCTCCTGCACGGATCATGTGCCTCAGCAGGCAAGAATCAAGCAGCTGAGCAGGCATGAATCCTGCGGCCCAGCTGGCGATTATCAGGCAGCTGAGCAGGCATGAATCCTGCGGCCCAGCTGGCGATTATCAGGCAGCTGAGCAGGCATGAATCCTGCGGCCCAGCTGGCGATTATCAGGCAGCTGAGCAGGCATGAATCCTGCGGCCCAGCTGGCGATTATCAGGCAGCTGAGCAGGCATGAATCCTGCGGCCCAGCTGGCGATTATCAGGCAGCTGAGCAGGCATGAATCCTGCGGCCCAGCTGGCGATTATCAGGCAGCTGAGCAGGCATGAATCCTGCCCCAGCTGGCGTTATCAGGCAGCTGAGCAGGCATGAATCCTGCGGCCCAGCTGGCGATTATCAGGCAGCTGAGCAGGCATGAATCCTGCGGCCCAGCTGGCGATTATCAGGCAGCTGAGCAGGCATGAATCCTGCGGCCCAGCTGGCGGTTATCAGGCAGCTGAGCAGGCATGAATCCTGCGGCCCAGCTGGCGATTATCAGGCAGCTGAGCAGGCATGAATCCTGCGGCCCAGCTGGCGATTATCAGGCAGCTGAGCAGGCATGAATCCTGCGGCCCAGCTGGCGATTATCAGGCAGCTGAGCAGGCATGAATCCTGCGGCCCAGCGCGATATCAGGCAGCTGAGCAGGCATGAATCCTGCGGCCCAGCTGGCGATTATCAGGCAGCTGAGCAGGCATGAATCCTGCGGCCCAGCTGGCGATTATCAGGCAGCTGAGCAGGCATGAATCCTGCGGCCCAGCTGGCGATTATCAGGCAGCTGAGCAGGCATGAATCCTGCGGCCCAGCTGGCGATTATCAGGCAGCTGAGCAGGCATGAATCCTGCGGCCCAGCTGGCGATTATCAGGCAGCTGAGCAGGCATGAATCCTGCGGCCCAGCTGGCGATTATCAGGCAGCTGAGCAGGCATGAATCCTGCGGCCCAGCTGGCGATTATCAGGCAGCTGAGCAGGCATGAATCCTGCGGCCCAGCTGGCAAGAATCAGGCAGCTGAGCAGGCATGAATCCTGCGGCCCAGCTGGCGATTATCAGGCAGCTGAGCAGGCATGAATCCTGCGGCCCAGCTGGCGATTATCAGGCAGCTGAGCAGGCATGAATCCTGCGGCCCAGCTGGCGATTATCAGGCAGCTGAGCAGGCATGAATCCTGCGGCCCAGCTGGCGATTATCAGGCAGCTGAGCAGGCATGAATCCTGCGGCCCAGCTGGCGATTATCAGGCAGCTGAGCAGGCATGAATCCTGCGGCCCAGCTGGCGATTATCAGGCAGCTGAGCAGGCATGAATCCTGCGGCCCAGCTGGCGATTATCAGGCAGCTGAGCAGGCATGAATCCTGCGGCCCAGCTGGCGATTATCAGGCAGCTGAGCAGGCATGAATCCTGCGGCCCAGCTGGCGATTATCAGGCAGCTGAGCAGGCATGAATCCTGCGGCCCAGCTGGCGATTATCAGGCAGCTGAGCAGGCATGAATCCTGCGGCCCAGCTGGCGATTATCAGGCAGCTGAGCAGGCATGAATCCTGCGGCCCAGCTGGCGATTATCAGGCAGCTGAGCAGGCATGAATCCTGCGGCCCAGCTGGCGATTATCAGGCAGCTGAGCAGGCATGAATCCTGCGGCCCAGCTGGCGATTATCAGGCAGCTGAGCAGGCATGAATCCTGCGGCCCAGCTGGCGATTATCAGGCAGCTGAGCAGGCATGAATCCTGCGGCCCAGCTGGCGATTATCAGGCAGCTGAGCAGGCATGAATCCTGCGGCCCAGCTGGCGATTATCAGGCAGCTGAGCAGGCATGAATCCTGCGGCCCAGCTGGGATTATCAGGCAGCTGAGCAGGCATGAATCCTGCGGCCCAGCTGGCGATTATCAGGCAGCTGAGCAGGCATGAATCCTGCGGCCCAGCTGGCGGAATCAGGCAGCTGAGCAGGCATGAATCCTGCGGCCCAGCTGGCGATTATCAGGCAGCTGAGCAGGCATGAATCCTGCGGCCCAGCTGGCGATTATCAGGCAGCTGAGCAGGCATGAATCCTGCGGCCCAGCTGGCGATTATCAGGCAGCTGAGCAGGCATGAATCCTGCGGCCCAGCTGGCGGTTATCAGGCAGCTGAGCAGGCATGAATCCTGCGGCCCAGCTGGCGATTATCAGGCAGCTGAGCAGGCATGAATCCTGCGGCCCAGCTGGCGATTATCAGGCAGCTGAGCAGGCGCTGATCCCGCACCTCAGCAGGCACTGATCACGGCCTGTCATGCAGTGATCAGGTGACTGAGAGGCGCTGATCATGTGACTGCTCATGTGCTGATCAGGTAGCTCTCCTGCACGGATCATGTGCCTCAGCAGGCAAGAATCAAGCAGCTGAGCAGGCATGAATCCTGCGGCCCAGCTGGCGATTATCAGGCAGCTGAGCAGGCATGAATCCTGCGGCCCAGCTGGCGATTATCAGGCAGCTGAGCAGGCATGAATCCTGCGGCCCAGCTGGCGATTATCAGGCAGCTGAGCAGGGCTGATCCCGCACCTCAGCAGGCACTGATCACGTGCTGTCTGCAGTGATCAGGTGACTGAGAGGCACTGATCATGTGACTGCTCATGTGCTGATCAGGCAGCTCTCCTGCATGGATCAGTGCCCAGCAGGCAGAATCCAGCTGAGCAGGCATGAATCCTGCGGCCCAGCTGGATTATCAGGCAGCTGAGCAGGCGCTGATCCCGCACCTCAGCAGGCACTGATCACGTGCCTGTCATGCAGTGATCAGGTGACTGAGAGGCATGATCATGTGACTGCTCATGTGCTGATCAGGCAGCTCTCCTGCACGGATCTGTGCCTCAGCAGGCAAGAATCAGGCAGCTGAGCAGGCATGAATCCTGCGGCCCAGCTGGCGATTATCAGGCAGCTGAGCAGGCATGAATCCTGCGGCCCAGCTGGCGATTATCAGGCAGCTGAGCAGGCATGAATCCTGCGGCCCAGCTGGCGATTATCAGGCAGCTGAGCAGGCATGAATCCTGCGGCCCAGCTGGCGATTATCAGGCAGCTGAGCAGGCATGAATCCTGCGGCCCAGCTGGCGATTATCAGGCAGCTGAGCAGGCATGAATCCTGCGGCCCAGCTGGCGATTATCAGGCAGCTGAGCAGGCATGAATCCTGCGGCCCAGCTGGCGATTATCAGGCAGCTGAGCAGGCATGAATCCTGCGGCCCAGCTGGCGATCAGGCAGCTGAGCAGGCATGAATCCTGCGGCCCAGCTGGCGATTATCAGGCAGCTGAGCAGGCATGAATCCTGCGGCCCAGCTGGCGATTATCAGGCAGCTGAGCAGGCATGATGCGGCCCAGCTGGCGATTATCAGGCAGCTGAGCAGGCATGAATCCTGCGGCCCAGCTGGCGATTATCAGGCAGCTGAGCAGGCATGAATCCTGCGGCCCAGCTGGCGATTATCAGGCAGCTGAGCAGGCATGAATCCTGCGGCCCAGCTGGCGGTTATCAGGCAGCTGAGCAGGCATGAATCCTGCGGCCCAGCTGGCGATTATCAGGCAGCTGAGCAGGCATGAATCCTGCGGCCCAGCTGGCGATTATCAGGCAGCTGAGCAGGCGCTGATCCCGCACTCAGCAGGCACTGATCACGTGCCTGTCATGCAGTGATCAGGTGACTGAGAGGCGCTGATCATGTGACTGCTCATGTGCTGATCAGGTAGCTCTCCTGCACGGATCATGTGCCTCAGCAGGCAAGAATCAAGCAGCTGAGCAGGCATGAATCCTGCGGCCCAGCTGGCGATTATCAGGCAGCTGAGCAGGCATGAATCCTGCGGCCCAGCTGGCGATTATCAGGCAGCTGAGCAGGCATGAATCCTGCGGCCCAGCTGGCGATTATCAGGCAGGCTGAGCAGGCGCATCCCGCACCTCAGCAGGCACTGATCACGTGCCTGTCATGCAGTGATCAGGTGACTGAGAGGCACTGATCATGTGACTGCTCATGTGCTGATCTGCATCCTGCACGGATCATGTGCCTCAGCAGGCAAGAATCAGCAGCTGAGCAGGCATGAATCCTGCGGCCCAGCTGGCGATTATCAGGCAGCTGAGCAGGCATGAATCCTGCGGCCCAGCTGGCGATTATCAGGCAGCTGAGCAGGCATGAATCCTGCGGCCCAGCTGGCGGTTATCAGGCAGCTGAGCAGGCATGAATCCTGCGGCCCAGCTGGCGATTATCAGGCAGCTGAGCAGGCATGAATCCTGCGGCCCAGCTGGCGATTATCAGGCAGCTGAGCAGGCATGAATCCTGCGGCCCAGCTGGCGATTATCAGGCAGCTGAGCAGGCATGAATCCTGCGGCCCAGCTGGCGATTATCAGGCAGCTGAGCAGGCATGAATCCTGCGGCCCAGCTGGCGATTATCAGGCAGCTGAGCAGGCATGAATCCTGCGGCCCAGCTGGCGATTATCAGGCAGCTGAGCAGGCATGAATCCTGCGGCCCAGCTGGCGTTATCAGGCAGCTGAGCAGGCATGAATCCTGCGGCCCAGCTGGCGATTATCAGGCAGCTGAGCAGGCATGAATCCTGCGGCCCAGCTGGCGGTTATCAGGCAGCTGAGCAGGCATGAATCCTGCGGCCCAGCTGGCGATTATCAGGCAGCTGAGCAGGCATGAATCCTGCGGCCCAGCTGGCGATTATCAGGCAGCTGAGCAGGCGCTGATCCCGCACCTCAGCAGGCACTGATCACGTGCCTGTCATGCAGTGATCAGGTGACTGAGAGCGCTGATCATGTGACTGCTCATGTGCTGATCAGGTAGCTCTCCTGCACGGATCATGTGCCTCAGCAGGCAAGAATCAGCAGCTGAGCAGGCATGAATCCTGCGGCCCAGCTGGCGATTATCAGGCAGCTGAGCAGGCATGAATCCTGCGGCCCAGCTGGCGATTATCAGGCAGCTGAGCAGGCATGAATCCTGCGGCCCAGCTGGCGATTATCAGGCAGCTGAGCAGGCGCTGATCCTGCACCTCAGCAGGCACTGATCACGTGCCTGTCATGCAGTGATCAGGTGACTGAGAGGCACTGATCATGTGACTGCTGCAGGCATCAGGCAGCTCTCCTGCACGGATCATGTGCCTCAGCTGGCGCAAGATCAGGCAGCTGAGCAGGCATGAATCCTGCGGCCCAGCTGGCGATTATCAGGCAGCTGAGCAGGCATGAATCCTGCGGCCCAGCTGGCGATTATCAGGCAGCTGAGCAGCGCTGATCCCGCACCTCAGCAGGCACTGATCACGTGCCTGTCATGCAGTGATCAGGTGACTGAGAGGCGCTGATCATGTGACTGCTCATGTGCTGATCAGGTAGCTCCTGCACGGATCATGTGCCCAGCAGGCAAGAATCAAGCAGCTGAGCAGGCATGAATCCTGCGGCCCAGCTGGCGATTATCAGGCAGCTGAGCAGGCATGAATCCTGCGGCCCAGCTGGCGATTATCAGGCAGCTGAGCAGGCATGAATCCTGCGGCCCAGCTGGCGATTATCAGGCAGCTGAGCAGGCATGAATCCTGCGGCCCAGCTGGCGATTATCAGGCAGCTGAGCAGGCATGAATCCTGCGGCCCAGCTGGCATCAGGCAGCTGAGCAGGCATGAATCCTGCGGCCCAGCTGGCGATTATCAGGCAGCTGAGCAGGCATGAATCCTGCGGCCCAGCTGGCGATTATCAGGCAGCTGAGCAGGCATGAATCCTGCGGCCCAGCTGGCGGTTATCAGGCAGCTGAGCAGGCGCTGATCCCGCACCTCAGCAGGCACTGATCACGTGCTGTCATGCAGCTGGCGGTATCAGGCAGCTGAGCAGGCATGAATCTGCGGCCCAGCTGGCGATTATCAGGCAGCTGAGCAGGCATGAATCCTGCGGCCCAGCTGGCGATTATCAGGCAGCTGAGCAGGCATGAATCCTGCGGCCCAGCTGGCGATTATCAGGCAGCTGAGCAGGCATGAATCCTGCGGCCCAGCTGGCGATTATCAGGCAGCTGAGCAGGCATGAATCCTGCGGCCCAGCTGGCGATATCAGGCAGCTGAGCAGGCATGAATCCTGCGGCCCAGCTGGCGATTATCAGGCAGCTGAGCAGGCATGAATCCTGCGGCCCAGCTGGCGGTTACAGGCAGCTGAGCAGGCATGAATCCTGCGGCCCAGCTGGCGATTATCAGGCAGCTGAGCAGGCATGAATCCTGCGGCCCAGCTGGCGATTATCAGGCAGCTGAGCAGGCATGAATCCTGCGGCCCACCTGGCGATTATCAGGCAGCTGAGCAGGCATGAATCCTGCGGCCCAGCTGGCGTTATCAGGCAGCTGAGCAGGCATGAATCCTGCGGCCCAGCTGGCGATTATCAGGCAGCTGAGCAGGCATGAATCCTGCGGCCCAGCTGGCGATTATCAGGCAGCTGAGCAGGCATGAATCCTGCGGCCCAGCTGGATTATCAGGCAGCTGAGCAGGCATGAATCCTGCGGCCCAGCTGGCGATTATCAGGCAGCTGAGCAGGCGCTGATCCCGCACCTCAGCAGGCACTGATCACGTGCCTGTCATGCAGTGATCAGGTGACTGAGAGGCGCTGATCATGTGACTGCTCATGTGCTGATCAGGTAGCTCCTGCACGGATCATGTGCCCAGCAGGCAGAATCAAGCAGCTGAGCAGGCATGAATCCTGCGGCCCAGCTGGCGATTATCAGGCAGCTGAGCAGGCATGAATCCTGCGGCCCAGCTGGCGATTATCAGGCAGCTGAGCAGGCATGAATCCTGCGGCCCAGCTGGCGATTATCAGGCAGCTGAGCAGGCGCTGATCCGCACCTCAGCAGGCACTGATCACGTGCCTGTCATGCAGTGATCAGGTGACTGAGAGGCGCTGATCATGTGACTGCTGCGTGGATCAGGTAGCTCTCCTGCACGGATCATGTGCCTCAGCTAAGAATCAAGCAGCTGAGCAGGCATGAATCCTGCGGCCCAGCTGGCGATTATCAGGCAGCTGAGCAGGCATGAATCCTGCGGCCCAGCTGGCGATTATCAGGCAGCTGAGCAGGCATGAATCCTGCGGCCCAGCTGGCGGTTATCAGGCAGCTGAGCAGGCATGAATCCTGCGGCCCAGCTGGCGGTTATCAGGCAGCTGAGCAGGCATGAATCCTGCGGCCCAGCTGGCGATTATCAGGCAGCTGAGCAGGCATGAATCCTGCGGCCCAGCTGGCGATTATCAGGCAGCTGAGCAGGCATGAATCCTGCGGCCCAGCTGGCGATTATCAGGCAGCTGAGCAGGCATGAATCCTGCGGCCCAGCTGGCGATTATCAGGCAGCTGAGCAGGCATGAATCCTGCGGCCCAGCTGGCGGTTATCAGGCAGCTGAGCAGGCATGAATCCTGCGGCCCAGCTGGCGGTTATCAGGCAGCTGAGCAGGCATGAATCCTGCGGCCCAGCTGGCGATTATCAGGCAGCTGAGCAGGCATGAATCCTGCGGCCCAGCTGGCGGTTATCAGGCAGCTGAGCAGGCATGAATCCTGCGGCCCAGCTGGCGATTATCAGGCAGCTGAGCAGGCATGAATCCTGCGGCCCAGCTGGCGATTATCAGGCAGCTGAGCAGGCGCTGATCCCGCACCTCAGCAGGCACTGATCACGTGCTCATGCAGTGATCAGGTGACTGAGAGGCGCTGATCATGTGACTGCTCATGTGCTGATCAGGTAGCTCTCCTGCACGGATCATGTGCCTCAGCAGGCAAGAATCAGCAGCTGAGCAGGCATGAATCCTGCGGCCCAGCTGGCGATTATCAGGCAGCTGAGCAGGCATGAATCCTGCGGCCCAGCTGGCGATTATCAGGCAGCTGAGCAGGCATGAATCCTGCGGCCCAGCTGGCGATTATCAGGCAGCTGAGCAGGCGCTGATCCCGCACTCAGCAGGCACTGATCACGTGCCTGTCATGCAGTGATCAGGTGACTGAGAGGCACTGATCATGTGACTGCTCATGTGCTGATCAGGCTCTCCTGCACGGATCATGTGCCCAGCTGGCAAGAATCAGGCAGCTGAGCAGGCATGAATCCTGCGGCCCAGCTGGCGATTATCAGGCAGCTGAGCAGGCATGAATCCTGCGGCCCAGCTGGCGATTATCAGGCAGCTGAGCAGGCGCTGATGCACCTAGCAGGCACTGATCACGTGCTGTCATGCGATCAGTGACTGAGAGGCATGATCATGTGACTGCTGCGTGCTGATCAGGCAGCTCTCCTGATCATGTGCCCAGCTGGCATTATCAGGCAGCTGAGCAGGCATGAATCCTGCGGCCCAGCTGGCGATTATCAGGCAGCTGAGCAGGCATGAATCCTGCGGCCCAGCTGGCGATTATCAGGCAGCTGAGCAGGCATGAATCCTGCGGCCCAGCTGGCGATTATCAGGCAGCTGAGCAGGCATGAATCCTGCGGCCCAGCTGGCGATTATCAGGCAGCTGAGCAGGCATGAATCCTGCGGCCCAGCTGGCGATTATCAGGCAGCTGAGCAGGCATGAATCCTGCGGCCCAGCTGGCGATTATCAGGCAGCTGAGCAGGCATGAATCCTGCGGCCCAGCTGGCGATTATCAGGCAGCTGAGCAGGCATGAATCCTGCGGCCCAGCTGGCGATTATCAGGCAGCTGAGCAGGCGCTGATCCCGCAGCAGGCACTGATCACGTGCCTGTCATGCAGTGATCAGGTGACTGAGAGGCGCTGATCATGTGACTGCTCATGTGCTGATCAGGTAGCTCTCCTGCACGGATCATGTGCCTCAGCAGGCAAGAATCAAGCAGCTGAGCAGGCATGAATCCTGCGGCCCAGCTGGCGATTATCAGGCAGCTGAGCAGGCATGAATCCTGCGGCCCAGCTGGCGATTATCAGGCAGCTGAGCAGGCATGAATCCTGCGGCCCAGCTGGCGATTATCAGGCAGCTGAGCAGGCATGAATCCTGCGGCCCAGCTGGCGATTCAGGCAGCTGAGCAGGCATGAATCCTGCGGCCCAGCTGGCGATTATCAGGCAGCTGAGCAGGCATGAATCCTGCGGCCCAGCTGGCGATTATCAGGCAGCTGAGCAGGCATGAATCCTGCGGCCCAGCTGGCGATTATCAGGCAGCTGAGCAGGCATGAATCCTGCGGCCCAGCTGGCGATTATCAGGCAGCTGAGCAGGCATGAATCCTGCGGCCCAGCTGGCGATTATCAGGCAGCTGAGCAGGCATGAATCCTGCGGCCCAGCTGGGATTATCAGGCAGCTGAGCAGGCATGAATCCTGCGGCCCAGCTGGCGGTTATCAGGCAGCTGAGCAGGCATGAATCCTGCGGCCCAGCTGGCGATTATCAGGCAGCTGAGCAGGCATGAATCCTGCGGCCCAGCTGGCGATTATCAGGCAGCTGAGCAGGCATGAATCCTGCGGCCCAGCTGGCGTTATCAGGCAGCTGAGCAGGCATGAATCCTGCGGCCCAGCTGGCGATTATCAGGCAGCTGAGCAGGCATGAATCCTGCGGCCCAGCTGGCGATTATCAGGCAGCTGAGCAGGCGCTGATCCCGCACCTCAGCAGGCACTGATCACGTGCCTGTCATGCAGTGATCAGGTGACTGAGAGGCGCTGATCATGTGACTGCTCATGTGCTGATCAGGTAGCTCTCCTGCACGGATCATGTGCCTCAGCAGGCAAGAATCAAGCAGCTGAGCAGGCATGAATCCTGCGGCCCAGCTGGCGATTATCAGGCAGCTGAGCAGGCATGAATCCTGCGGCCCAGCTGGCGATTATCAGGCAGCTGAGCAGGCATGAATCCTGCGGCCCAGCTGGCGATTATCAGGCAGCTGAGCAGGCGCTGATCCCGCACCTCAGCAGGCACTGATCACGGCCTGTCATGCAGTGATCAGGCACTGAGAGGCATGATCATGTGACTGCTCTGCGCTGATCAGGCAGCTCTCAGGCATGGATCTGTGCCCAGCAGGCAGATCAGGCAGCTGAGCAGGCATGAATCCTGCGGCCCAGCTGGCGATTATCAGGCAGCTGAGCAGGCATGAATCCTGCGGCCCAGCTGGCGATTATCAGGCAGCTGAGCAGGCATGAATCCTGCGGCCCAGCTGGCGATTATCAGGCAGCTGAGCAGGCATGAATCCTGCGGCCCAGCTGGCGATTATCAGGCAGCTGAGCAGGCATGAATCCTGCGGCCCAGCTGGCGTTATCAGGCAGCTGAGCAGGCATGAATCCTGCGGCCCAGCTGGCGATTATCAGGCAGCTGAGCAGGCATGAATCCTGCGGCCCAGCTGGCGATTATCAGGCAGCTGAGCAGGCATGAATCCTGCGGCCCAGCTGGCGATTATCAGGCAGCTGAGCAGGCATGAATCCTGCGGCCCAGCTGGCGTTATCAGGCAGCTGAGCAGGCATGAATCCTGCGGCCCAGCTGGCGGTTATCAGGCAGCTGAGCAGGCATGAATCCTGCGGCCCAGCTGGCGATTATCAGGCAGCTGAGCAGGCATGAATCCTGCGGCCCAGCTGGCGGTTATCAGGCAGCTGAGCAGGCATGAATCCTGCGGCCCAGCTGGCGATTATCAGGCAGCTGAGCAGGCATGAATCCTGCGGCCCAGCTGGCGATTATCAGGCAGCTGAGCAGGCGCTGATCCCGCACCTCAGCAGGCACTGATCACGTGCCTGTCATGCAGTGATCAGGTGACTGAGAGGCGCTGATCATGTGACTGCTCATGTGCTGATCAGGTAGCTCTCCTGCACGGATCATGTGCCTCAGCAGGCAAGAATCAAGCAGCTGAGCAGGCATGAATCCTGCGGCCCAGCTGGCGATTATCAGGCAGCTGAGCAGGCATGAATCCTGCGGCCCAGCTGGCGATTATCAGGCAGCTGAGCAGGCATGAATCCTGCGGCCCAGCTGGCGATTATCAGGCAGCTGAGCAGGCGCTGATCCCGCACCTCAGCAGGCACTGATCACGTGCCTGTCATGCAGTGATCAGGTGACTGAGAGGCATGATCATGTGACTGCTCATGCTGATCAGGCAGCTCCTGCACGGATCATGTGCCTGAATCAGGCAGCTGAGCAGGCATGAATCCTGCGGCCCAGCTGGCGATTATCAGGCAGCTGAGCAGGCATGAATCCTGCGGCCCAGCTGGCGATTATCAGGCAGCTGAGCAGGCATGATCCCGCACCTCAGCAGGCACTGATCACGTGCCTGTCAGCAGTGATCAGGTGACTGAGAGGCGCTGATCATGCGACTGCTCATGTGCTGATCAGGCAGCTCTCCTGCACGGATCATGTGCCTCAGCAGGCAAGAATCAGCAGCTGAGCAGGCATGAATCCTGCGGCCCAGCTGGCGATTATCAGGCAGCTGAGCAGGCATGAATCCTGCGGCCCAGCTGGCGATTATCAGGCAGCTGAGCAGGCATGAATCCTGCGGCCCAGCTGGCGATTATCAGGCAGCTGAGCAGGGCTGATCCTGCACTCAGCAGGCACTGATCACGTGCCTGTCATGCAGTGATCAGGTGACTGAGAGGCACTGATCATGTGACTGCTCGGTGCTGATCAGGCAGCTGAGCAGGCATGAATCCTGTGCCCAGCTGGCATTATCAGGCAGCTGAGCAGGCATGAATCCTGCGGCCCAGCTGGCGATTATCAGGCAGCTGAGCAGGCGCTGATCCCGCCTCAGCAGGCACTGATCACGTGCCTGTCATGCAGTGATCAGGTGACTGAGAGGCGCTGATCATGTGACTGCTCGTGCTGATCAGGGCTAGGCTCCTGCAGCGCGATCAGGCAGCTGAGCAGGCATGAATCCTGCGGCCCAGCTGGCGATTATCAGGCAGCTGAGCAGGCATGAATCCTGCGGCCCAGCTGGCGATTATCAGGCAGCTGAGCAGGCATGAATCCTGCGGCCCAGCTGGCGATTATCAGGCAGCTGAGCAGGCATGAATCCTGCGGCCCAGCTGGCGATTATCAGGCAGCTGAGCAGGCATGAATCCTGCGGCCCAGCTGGCGATTATCAGGCAGCTGAGCAGGCATGAATCCTGCGGCCCAGCTGGCGATTATCAGGCAGCTGAGCAGGCATGAATCCTGCGGCCCAGCTGGCGATTATCAGGCAGCTGAGCAGGCGCATCGCACTCAGCAGGCACTGATCACGTGCTGTCATGCAGTGATCAGGTGACTGAGAGGCGCTGATCTGACTGCTCATGTGCTGATCAGGTAGCTCTCCTGCAGGATCATGTGCCTCAGCAGGCAAGAATCAAGCAGCTGAGCAGGCATGAATCCTGCGGCCCAGCTGGCGATTATCAGGCAGCTGAGCAGGCATGAATCCTGCGGCCCAGCTGGCTTATCAGGCAGCTGAGCAGGCATGAATCCTGCGGCCCAGCTGGCGATTATCAGGCAGCTGAGCAGGCATGAATCCTGCGGCCCAGCTGGCTTATCAGGCAGCTGAGCAGGCATGAATCCTGCGGCCCAGCTGGCGATCAGGCAGCTGAGCAGGCATGAATCCTGCGGCCCAGCTGGCGATTATCAGGCAGCTGAGCAGGCATGAATCCTGCGGCCCAGCTGGCGATTATCAGGCAGCTGAGCAGGCATGAATCCTGCGGCCCAGCTGGCGATTATCAGGCAGCTGAGCAGGCATGAATCCTGCGGCCCAGCTGGCGTTATCAGGCAGCTGAGCAGGCATGAATCCTGCGGCCCAGCTGGCGATTATCAGGCAGCTGAGCAGGCATGAATCCTGCGGCCCAGCTGGCGATTATCAGGCAGCTGAGCAGGCATGAATCCTGCGGCCCAGCTGGCGATTATCAGGCAGCTGAGCAGGCATGAATCCTGCGGCCCAGCTGGCGATTATCAGGCAGCTGAGCAGGCATGAATCCTGCGGCCCAGCTGGCGATTATCAGGCAGCTGAGCAGGCATGAATCCTGCGGCCCAGCTGGCGTTATCAGGCAGCTGAGCAGGCATGAATCCTGCGGCCCAGCTGGCGATTATCAGGCAGCTGAGCAGGCATGAATCCTGCGGCCCAGCTGGCGATCAGGCAGCTGAGCAGGCATGAATCCTGCGGCCCAGCTGGCGCTTATCAGGCAGCTGAGCAGGCATGAATCCTGCGGCCCAGCTGGCGTTATCAGGCAGCTGAGCAGGCATGAATCCTGCGGCCCAGCTGGCGATTATCAGGCAGCTGAGCAGGCATGAATCCTGCGGCCCAGCTGGCGATTATCAGGCAGCTGAGCAGGCATGAATCCTGCGGCCCAGCTGGCGATTATCAGGCAGCTGAGCAGGCATGAATCCTGCGGCCCAGCTGGCGATTATCAGGCAGCTGAGCAGGCATGAATCCTGCGGCCCAGCTGGCGATTATCAGGCAGCTGAGCAGGCATGAATCCTGCGGCCCAGCTGGCGATTATCAGGCAGCTGAGCAGGCATGAATCCTGCGGCCCAGCTGGCGATTATCAGGCAGCTGAGCAGGCATGAATCCTGCGGCCCAGCTGGCGATTATCAGGCAGCTGAGCAGGCATGAATCCTGCGGCCCAGCTGGCGATTATCAGGCAGCTGAGCAGGCATGAATCCTGCGGCCCAGCTGGCGATTATCAGGCAGCTGAGCAGGCATGAATCCTGCGGCCCAGCTGGCGATTTTCAGGCAGCTGAGCAGGCGCTGATCCCGCACCTCAGCAGGCACTGATCACGTGCCTGTCATGCAGTGATCAGGTGACTGAGAGGCGCTGATCATGTGACTGCTCATGTGCTGATCAGGTAGCTCTCCTGCACGGATCATGTGCCTCAGCAGGCAAGAATCAAGCAGCTGAGCAGGCATGAATCCTGCGGCCCAGCTGGCGATTATCAGGCAGCTGAGCAGGCATGAATCCTGCGGCCCAGCTGGCGATTATCAGGCAGCTGAGCAGGCATGAATCCTGCGGCCCAGCTGGCGATTATCAGGCAGCTGAGCAGGCATGAATCCTGCGGCCCAGCTGGCGATTATCAGGCAGCTGAGCAGGCATGAATCCTGCGGCCCAGCTGGCGGTTATCAGGCAGCTGAGCAGGCATGAATCCTGCGGCCCAGCTGGCGAAGGCAGCTGAGCAGGCATGAATCCTGCGGCCCAGCTGGCGATTATCAGGCAGCTGAGCAGGCATGAATCCTGCGGCCCAGCTGGCGATTATCAGGCAGCTGAGCAGGCATGAATCCTGCGGCCCAGCTGGCGATTATCAGGCAGCTGAGCAGGCATGAATCCTGCGGCCCAGCTGGCGATTATCAGGCAGCTGAGCAGGCATGAATCCTGCGGCCCAGCTGGCGATTATCAGGCAGCTGAGCAGGCATGAATCCTGCGGCCCAGCTGGCGATTATCAGGCAGCTGAGCAGGCATGAATCCTGCGGCCCAGCTGGCGATTATCAGGCAGCTGAGCAGGCATGAATCCTGCGGCCCAGCTGGCGATTATCAGGCAGCTGAGCAGGCATGAATCCTGCGGCCCAGCTGGCGATTATCAGGCAGCTGAGCAGGCATGAATCCTGCGGCCCAGCTGGCGATTATCAGGCAGCTGAGCAGGCATGAATCCTGCGGCCCAGCTGGCGGTTATCAGGCAGCTGAGCAGGCATGAATCCTGCGGCCCAGCTGGCGATTATCAGGCAGCTGAGCAGGCATGAATCCTGCGGCCCAGCTGGCGATTATCAGGCAGCTGAGCAGGCATGAATCCTGCGGCCCAGCTGGCGATTATCAGGCAGCTGAGCAGGCGCTGATCCCGCACCTCAGCAGGCACTGATCACGTGCTGTCATGCAGTGATCAGGTGACTGAGAGGCGCTGATCATGTGACTGCTCATGTGCTGATCAGGTCTCCTGCACGGATCATGTGCCTCAGCAGGCAGAATCAAGCAGCTGAGCAGGCATGAATCCTGCGGCCCAGCTGGCGATTATCAGGCAGCTGAGCAGGCATGAATCCTGCGGCCCAGCTGGCGATTATCAGGCAGCTGAGCAGGCATGAATCCTGCGGCCCAGCTGGCGATTATCAGGCAGCTGAGCAGGCATGAATCCTGCGGCCCAGCTGGCGATTATCAGGCAGCTGAGCAGGCATGAATCCTGCGGCCCAGCTGGCGATTATCAGGCAGCTGAGCAGGCATGAATCCTGCGGCCCAGCTGGCGATTATCAGGCAGCTGAGCAGGCATGAATCCTGCGGCCCAGCTGGCGATTATCAGGCAGCTGAGCAGGCATGAATCCTGCGGCCCAGCTGGCGATTATCAGGCAGCTGAGCAGGCGCTGATCCCGCACCTCAGCAGGCACTGATCACGTGCCTGTCATGCAGTGATCAGGTGACTGAGAGGCGCTGATCATGTGACTGCTCATGTGCTGATCAGGTAGCTCTCCTGCACGGATCATGTGCCTCAGCAGGCAAGAATCAAGCAGCTGAGCAGGCATGAATCCTGCGGCCCAGCTGGCGATTATCAGGCAGCTGAGCAGGCATGAATCCTGCGGCCCAGCTGGCGATTATCAGGCAGCTGAGCAGGCATGAATCCTGCGGCCCAGCTGGCGATTATCAGGCAGCTGAGCAGGCATGAATCCTGCGGCCCAGCTGGCGATTATCAGGCAGCTGAGCAGGCATGAATCCTGCGGCCCAGCTGGCGATTATCAGGCAGCTGAGCAGGCATGAATCCTGCGGCCCAGCTGGCGATTATCAGGCAGCTGAGCAGGCATGAATCCTGCGGCCCAGCTGGCGATTATCAGGCAGCTGAGCAGGCATGAATCCTGCGGCCCAGCTGGCGATTATCAGGCAGCTGAGCAGGCATGAATCCTGCGGCCCAGCTGGCGATTATCAGGCAGCTGAGCAGGCATGAATCCTGCGGCCCAGCTGGCGATTATCAGGCAGCTGAGCAGGCATGAATCCTGCGGCCCAGCTGGCGATTATCAGGCAGCTGAGCAGGCGCTGAGCAGGCACTGAATGCCCATGCGGATCCTGAGAGGCATGATCTGTGCGATTATCAGGCAGCTGAGCAGGCATGAATCCTGCGGCCCAGCTGGCGATTATCAGGCAGCTGAGCAGGCATGAATCCTGCGGCCCAGCTGGCGATTATCAGGCAGCTGAGCAGGCATGAATCCTGCGGCCCAGCTGGCGATTATCAGGCAGCTGAGCAGGCATGAATCCTGCGGCCCAGCTGGCGATTATCAGGCAGCTGAGCAGGCATGAATCCTGCGGCCCAGCTGGCGATTATCAGGCAGCTGAGCAGGCATGAATCCTGCGGCCCAGCTGGCGATTATCAGGCAGCTGAGCAGGCATGAATCCTGCGGCCCAGCTGGCGATTATCAGGCAGCTGAGCAGGCATGAATCCTGCGGCCCAGCTGGCGATTATCAGGCAGCTGAGCAGGCATGAATCCTGCGGCCCAGCTGGCGATTATCAGGCAGCTGAGCAGGCCTGCACCTCAGCAGGCACTGATCACGTGCCTGTCATGCAGTGATCAGGTGACTGAGAGGCGCTGATCATGTGACTGCTCATGTGCTGATCAGGTAGCCTGCATGATCATGTGCCTCAGCAGGCAAGAATCAAGCAGCTGAGCAGGCATGAATCCTGCGGCCCAGCTGGCGATTATCAGGCAGCTGAGCAGGCATGAATCCTGCGGCCCAGCTGGCGATTATCAGGCAGCTGAGCAGGCATGAATCCTGCGGCCCAGCTGGCGATTATCAGGCAGCTGAGCAGGCATGAATCCTGCGGCCCAGCTGGCGATTATCAGGCAGCTGAGCAGGCATGAATCCTGCGGCCCAGCTGGCGTTATCAGGCAGCTGAGCAGGCGCTGATCCTGCGGCTCAGCTGGCGATGATCAGGCAGCTCTCAGGCATGAATCCTGTGCCTCAGCAGGCAAGAATCAAGCAGCTGAGCAGGCATGAATCCTGCGGCCCAGCTGGCGATTATCAGGCAGCTGAGCAGGCATGAATCCTGCGGCCCAGCTGGCGATTATCAGGCAGCTGAGCAGGCATGAATCCTGCGGCCCAGCTGGCGATTATCAGGCAGCTGAGCAGGCATGAATCCTGCGGCCCAGCTGGCGATTATCAGGCAGCTGAGCAGGCATGAATCCTGCGGCCCAGCTGGCGATTATCAGGCAGCTGAGCAGGCATGAATCCTGCGGCCCAGCTGGCGATTATCAGGCAGCTGAGCAGGCATGAATCCTGCGGCCCAGCTGGCGATTATCAGGCAGCTGAGCAGGCGCTGATCCCGCACCTCAGCAGGCACTGATCACGTGCCTGTCATGCAGTGATCAGGTGACTGAGAGGCGCTGATCATGTGACTGCTCATGTGCTGATCAGGTAGCTCTCCTGCACGGATCATGTGCCTCAGCAGGCAAGAATCAAGCAGCTGAGCAGGCATGAATCCTGCGGCCCAGCTGGCGATTATCAGGCAGCTGAGCAGGCATGAATCCTGCGGCCCAGCTGGCGATTATCAGGCAGCTGAGCAGGCATGAATCCTGCGGCCCAGCTGGCGATTATCAGGCAGCTGAGCAGGCATGAATCCTGCGGCCCAGCTGGCGATTATCAGGCAGCTGAGCAGGCATGAATCCTGCGGCCCAGCTGGCGATTATCAGGCAGCTGAGCAGGCATGAATCCTGCGGCCCAGCTGGCGATTATCAGGCAGCTGAGCAGGCATGAATCCTGCGGCCCAGCTGGCGATTATCAGGCAGCTGAGCAGGCATGAATCCTGCGGCCCAGCTGGCGATTATCAGGCAGCTGAGCAGGCATGAATCCTGCGGCCCAGCTGGCGATTATCAGGCAGCTGAGCAGGCGCTGATCCCGCACTCAGCAGGCACTGATCACGTGCCTGTCATGCAGTGATCAGGTGACTGAGAGGCGCTGATCATGTGACTGCTCATGTGCTGATCAGGTGCTCTGCACGGATCATGTGCCTCAGCAGGCAAGAATCAAGCAGCTGAGCAGGCATGAATCCTGCGGCCCAGCTGGCGATTATCAGGCAGCTGAGCAGGCATGAATCCTGCGGCCCAGCTGGCGATTATCAGGCAGCTGAGCAGGCATGAATCCTGCGGCCCAGCTGGCGATTATCAGGCAGCTGAGCAGGCATGAATCCTGCGGCCCAGCTGGCGATTATCAGGCAGCTGAGCAGGCATGAATCCTGCGGCCCAGCTGGCATTATCAGGCAGCTGAGCAGGCATGAATCCTGCGGCCCAGCTGGCGATTATCAGGCAGCTGAGCAGGCATGAATCCTGCGGCCCAGCTGGCGATTATCAGGCAGCTGAGCAGGCATGAATCCTGCGGCCCAGCTGGCGATTATCAGGCAGCTGAGCAGGCATGAAAACTGCGGCCCAGCTGGCGATTATCAGGCAGCTGAGCAGGCATGAATCCTGCGGCCCAGCTGGCGGTTATCAGGCAGCTGAGCAGGCATGAATCCTGCGGCCCAGCTGGCGATTATCAGGCAGCTGAGCAGGCATGAATCCTGCGGCCCAGCTGGCGATTATCAGGCAGCTGAGCAGGCTGATCCCGCACCTCAGCAGGCACTGATCACGTGCCTGTCATGCAGTGATCAGGTGACTGAGAGGCGCTGATCATGTGACTGCTCATGTGCTGATCAGGTAGCTCTCCTGCACGGATCATGTGCCCAGCAGGCAAGAATCAAGCAGCTGAGCAGGCATGAATCCTGCGGCCCAGCTGGCGATTATCAGGCAGCTGAGCAGGCATGAATCCTGCGGCCCAGCTGGCGATTATCAGGCAGCTGAGCAGGCATGAATCCTGCGGCCCAGCTGGCGATTATCAGGCAGCTGAGCAGGCGCTGATCCCGCACTCAGCAGGCACTGATCACGGCCTGTCATGCAGTGATCAGGTGACTGAGAGGCACTGATCATGTGACTGCTCATGTGCTGATCAGGCAGCTCTCCTGCACGGATCATGGCTCAGCAGGCAAGAATCAGCAGCTGAGCAGGCATGAATCCTGCCCAGCTGGCGATTATCAGGCAGCTGAGCAGGCATGAATCCTGCGGCCCAGCTGGCGATTATCAGGCAGCTGAGCAGGCATGAATCCTGCGGCCCAGCTGGCGATTATCAGGCAGCTGAGCAGGCATGAATCCTGCGGCCCAGCTGGCGATTATCAGGCAGCTGAGCAGGCATGAATCCTGCGGCCCAGCTGGCGATTATCAGGCAGCTGAGCAGGCATGAATCCTGCGGCCCAGCTGGCGATTATCAGGCAGCTGAGCAGGCATGAATCCTGCGGCCCAGCTGGCGATTATCAGGCAGCTGAGCAGGCATGAATCCTGCGGCCCAGCTGGCGATTATCAGGCAGCTGAGCAGGCATGAATCCTGCGGCCCAGCTGGCGGATTATCAGGCAGCTGAGCAGGCATGAATCCTGCGGCCCAGCTGGCGATTATCAGGCAGCTGAGCAGGCATGAATCCTGCGGCCCAGCTGGCGATTATCAGGCAGCTGAGCAGGCGCTGATCCCGCACTCAGCAGGCACTGATCACGTGCCTGTCATGCAGTGATCAGGTGACTGAGAGGCGCTGATCATGTGACTGCTCATGTGCTGATCAGGTAGCTCTCCTGCACGGATCATGTGCTCAGCAGGCAAGAATCAAGCAGCTGAGCAGGCATGAATCCTGCGGCCCAGCTGGCGATTATCAGGCAGCTGAGCAGGCATGAATCCTGCGGCCCAGCTGGCGATTATCAGGCAGCTGAGCAGGCATGAATCCTGCGGCCCAGCTGGCGATTATCAGGCAGCTGAGCAGGCATGAATCCTGCGGCCCAGCTGGCGATTATCAGGCAGCTGAGCAGGCATGAATCCTGCGGCCCAGCTGGCGATTATCAGGCAGCTGAGCAGGCATGAATCCTGCGGCCCAGCTGGCGATTATCAGGCAGCTGAGCAGGCATGATCCTGCGGCCCAGCTGGCGATTATCAGGCAGCTGAGCAGGCATGAATCCTGCGGCCCAGCTGGCGATTATCAGGCAGCTGAGCAGGCATGAATCCTGCGGCCCAGCTGGCGATTATCAGGCAGCTGAGCAGGCATGAATCCTGCGGCCCAGCTGGGATTATCAGGCAGCTGAGCAGGCATGAATCCTGCGGCCCAGCTGGCGATTATCAGGCAGCTGAGCAGGCATGAATCCTGCGGCCCAGCTGGCGATTATCAGGCAGCTGAGCAGGCATGAATCCTGCGGCCCAGCTGGCGATTATCAGGCAGCTGAGCAGGCATGAATCCTGCGGCCCAGCTGGCGATTATCAGGCAGCTGAGCAGGCATGAATCCTGCGGCCCAGCTGGCGATTATCAGGCAGCTGAGCAGGCATGAATCCTGCGGCCCAGCTGGCGATTATCAGGCAGCTGAGCAGGCATGAATCCTGCGGCCCAGCTGGCGATTATCAGGCAGCTGAGCAGGCATGAATCCTGCGGCCCAGCTGGGATTATCAGGCAGCTGAGCAGGCATGAATCCTGCGGCCCAGCTGGCGATTATCAGGCAGCTGAGCAGGCATGAATCCTGCGGCCCAGCTGGCGATTATCAGGCAGCTGAGCAGGCGCTGATCCCGCACCTCAGCAGGCACTGATCACGTGCCTGTCATGCAGTGATCAGGTGACTGAGAGGCGCTGATCATGTGACTGCTCATGTGCTGATCAGGTAGCTCTCCTGCACGGATCATGTGCCTCAGCAGGCAAGAATCAAGCAGCTGAGCAGGCATGAATCCTGCGGCCCAGCTGGCGATTATCAGGCAGCTGAGCAGGCATGAATCCTGCGGCCCAGCTGGCGATTATCAGGCAGCTGAGCAGGCATGAATCCTGCGGCCCAGCTGGCGATTATCAGGCAGCTGAGCAGGCATGAATCCTGCGGCCCAGCTGGCGATTATCAGGCAGCTGAGCAGGCATGAATCCTGCGGCCCAGCTGGCGGTTATCAGGCAGCTGAGCAGGCATGAATCCTGCGGCCCAGCTGGCATTATCAGGCAGCTGAGCAGGCATGAATCCTGCGGCCCAGCTGGCGATTATCAGGCAGCTGAGCAGGCATGAATCCTGCGGCCCAGCTGGCGATTATCAGGCAGCTGAGCAGGCGCTGATCCCGCACCTCAGCAGGCACTGATCACGTGCCTGTCATGCAGTGATCAGGGACTGAGAGGCGCTGATCATGTGACTGCTCATGTGCTGATCAGGTAGCTCTCCTGCACGGATCATGTGCCTCAGCAGGCAAGAATCAAGCAGCTGAGCAGGCATGAATCCTGCGGCCCAGCTGGCGATTATCAGGCAGCTGAGCAGGCATGAATCCTGGGGCCCAGCTGGCGATTATCAGGCAGCTGAGCAGGCATGAATCCTGCGGCCCAGCTGGCGATTATCAGGCAGCTGAGCAGGCATGAATCCTGCGGCCCAGCTGGCGATTATCAGGCAGCTGAGCAGGCATGAATCCTACGGCCCAGCTGGCGGTTATCAGGCAGCTGAGCAGGCATGAATCCTGCGGCCCAGCTGGCGATTATCAGGCAGCTGAGCAGGCATGAATCCTGCGGCCCAGCTGGCGTTATCAGGCAGCTGAGCAGGCATGAATCCTGCGGCCCAGCTGGCGGTTATCAGGCAGCTGAGCAGGCATGAATCCTGCGGCCCAGCTGGCGATTATCAGGCAGCTGAGCAGGCATGAATCCTGCGGCCCAGCTGGCGATTATCAGGCAGCTGAGCAGGCATGAATCCTGCGGCCCAGCTGGCGATTATCAGGCAGGTGAGCAGGCGTTATCCCGCACTCAGCAGGCACTGATCACGTGCCTGTCATGCAGTGATCAGGTGACTGAGAGGCGCTGATCATGTGACTGCTCATGTGCTGATCAGGTAGCTCTCCTGCACGGATCATGTGCCTCAGCAGGCAAGAATCAAGCAGCTGAGCAGGCATGAATCCTGCGGCCCAGCTGGCGATTATCAGGCAGCTGAGCAGGCATGAATCCTGCGGCCCAGCTGGCGATTATCAGGCAGCTGAGCAGGCATGAATCCTGCGGCCCAGCTGGCGATTATCAGGCAGCTGAGCAGGCATGAATCCTGCGGCCCAGCTGGCGATTATCAGGCAGCTGAGCAGGCATGAATCCTGCGGCCCAGCTGGCGATTATCAGGCAGCTGAGCAGGCATGAATCCTGCGGCCCAGCTGGCGATTATCAGGCAGCTGAGCAGGCATGAATCCTGCGGCCCAGCTGGCGATTATCAGGCAGCTGAGCAGGCATGAATCCTGCGGCCCAGCTGGCGATTATCAGGCAGCTGAGCAGGCATGAATCCTGCGGCCCAGCTGGCGATTATCAGGCAGCTGAGCAGGCATGAATCCTGCGGCCCAGCTGGCGATTATCAGGCAGCTGAGCAGGCATGAATCCTGCGGCCCAGCTGGCGATTATCAGGCAGCTGAGCAGGCATGAATCCTGCGGCCCAGCTGGCGATTATCAGGCAGCTGAGCAGGCATGAATCCTGCGGCCCAGCTGGCGATTATCAGGCAGCTGAGCAGGCATGAATCCTGCGGCCCAGCTGGCGATTATCAGGCAGCTGAGCAGGCATGAATCCTGCGGCCCAGCTGGCGATTATCAGGCAGCTGAGCAGGCATGAATCCTGCGGCCCAGCTGGCGATTATCAGGCAGCTGAGCAGGCATGAATCCTGCGGCCCAGCTGGCGATTATCAGGCAGGTGAGCAGGCGCTGATCCCGCACTCAGCAGGCACTGATCACGTGCCTGTCATGCAGTGATCAGGTGACTGAGAGGCGCTGATCATGTGACTGCTCATGTGCTGATCAGGTAGGTCTCCTGCACGGATCATGTGCCTCAGCAGGCAAGAATCAAGCAGCTGAGCAGGCATGAATCCTGCGGCCCAGCTGGCGATTATCAGGCAGCTGAGCAGGCATGAATCCTGCGGCCCAGCTGGCGATTATCAGGCAGCTGAGCAGGCATGAATCCTGCGGCCCAGCTGGCGATTATCAGGCAGCTGAGCAGGCATGAATCCTGCGGCCCAGCTGGCGATTATCAGGCAGCTGAGCAGGCATGAATCCTGCGGCCCAGCTGGCGATTATCAGGCAGCTGAGCAGGCATGAATCCTGCGGCCCAGCTGGCGATTATCAGGCAGCTGAGCAGGCATGAATCCTGCGGCCCAGCTGGCGATTATCAGGCAGCTGAGCAGGCATGAATCCTGCGGCCCAGCTGGCGATTATCAGGCAGCTGAGCAGGCATGAATCCTGCGGCCCAGCTGGCGATTATCAGGCAGCTGAGCAGGCATGAATCCTGCGGCCCAGCTGGCGATTATCAGGCAGCTGAGCAGGCGCTGATCCCGCGCCCCAGCAGGCACTGATCACGTGCCTGTCATGCAGTGATCAGGTGACTGAGAGGCGCTGATCATGTGACTGCTCATGTGCTGATCAGGTAGCTCTCCTGCACGGATCATGTGCCCTCAGCTGGCAAGAATCAAGCAGCTGAGCAGGCATGAATCCTGCGGCCCAGCTGGCGATTATCAGGCAGCTGAGCAGGCATGAATCCTGCGGCCCAGCTGGCGATTATCAGGCAGCTGAGCAGGCATGAATCCTGCGGCCCAGCTGGCGATTATCAGGCAGCTGAGCAGGCGCTGATCCCGCACCCAGCAGGCACTGATCACGTGCCTGCTGGCGTGATCAGGCGACTGAGCAGGCGCTGATCCTGTGGCTCAGCTGGCTGATCAGGTAGCTCTGCCTGCACGGATCCTGCGCCCAGCTGGCAGATATCAGGCAGCTGAGCAGGCATGAATCCTGCGGCCCAGCTGGCGATTATCAGGCAGCTGAGCAGGCATGAATCCTGCGGCCCAGCTGGCGATTATCAGGCAGCTGAGCAGGCATGAATCCTGCGGCCCAGCTGGCGATTATCAGGCAGCTGAGCAGGCATGAATCCTGCGGCCCAGCTGGCGATTATCAGGCAGCTGAGCAGGCATGAATCCTGCGGCCCAGCTGGCGATTATCAGGCAGCTGAGCAGGCATGAATCCTGCGGCCCAGCTGGCGATTATCAGGCAGCTGAGCAGGCATGAATCCTGCGGCCCAGCTGGCGATTATCAGGCAGCTGAGCAGGCATGAATCCTGCGGCCCAGCTGGCGATTATCAGGCAGCTGAGCAGGCATGAATCCTGCGGCCCAGCTGGCGATTATCAGGCAGCTGAGCAGGCATGAATCCTGCGGCCCAGCTGGCGATTATCAGGCAGCTGAGCAGGCATGAATCCTGCGGCCCAGCTGGCGATTATCAGGCAGGTGAGCAGGCGCTGATCCCGCACCTCAGCAGGCACTGATCACGTGCCTGTCATGCAGTGATCAGGTGACTGAGAGGCGCTGATCATGTGACTGCTCATGTGCTGATCAGGTAGCTCTCCTGCACGGATCATGTGCCTCAGCAGGCAAGAATCAAGCAGCTGAGCAGGCATGAATCCTGCGGCCCAGCTGGCGATTATCAGGCAGCTGAGCAGGCATGAATCCTGCGGCCCAGCTGGCGATTATCAGGCAGCTGAGCAGGCATGAATCCTGCGGCCCAGCTGGCGATTATCAGGCAGCTGAGCAGGCATGAATCCTGCGGCCCAGCTGGCGATTATCAGGCAGCTGAGCAGGCATGAATCCTGCGGCCCAGCTGGCGATTATCAGGCAGCTGAGCAGGCATGAATCCTGCGGCCCAGCTGGCGATTATCAGGCAGCTGAGCAGGCATGAATCCCGCGGCCCAGCTGGCGATTATCAGGCAGCTGAGCAGGCATGAATCCTGCGGCCCAGCTGGCGATTATCAGGCAGCTGAGCAGGCATGAATCCTGCGGCCCAGCTGGCGATTATCAGGCAGCTGAGCAGGCATGAATCCTGCGGCCCAGCTGGCGATTATCAGGCAGCTGAGCAGGCATGAATCCTGCGGCCCAGCTGGCGATTATCAGGCAGCTGAGCAGGCATGAATCCTGCGGCCCAGCTGGCGATTATCAGGCAGCTGAGCAGGCATGAATCCTGCGGCCCAGCTGGCGATTATCAGGCAGCTGAGCAGGCATGAATCCTGCGGCCCAGCTGGCGATTATCAGGCAGCTGAGCAGGCATGAATCCTGCGGCCCAGCTGGCGATTATCAGGCAGCTGAGCAGGCATGAATCCCGCGGCCCAGCTGGCGATTATCAGGCAGCTGAGCAGGCATGAATCCTGCGGCCCAGCTGGCGATTATCAGGCAGCTGAGCAGGCATGAATCCTGCGGCCCAGCTGGCGATTATCAGGCAGCTGAGCAGGCATGAATCCTGCGGCCCAGCTGGCGATTATCAGGCAGCTGAGCAGGCATGAATCCTGCGGCCCAGCTGGCGATTATCAAGCAGGTGAGCAGGCACTGATCCCGCACCTCAGCAGGCACTGATCACGTGCCTGTCATGCAGTGATCAGGTGACTGAGAGGCGCTGATCATGTGACTGCTCATGTGCTGATCAGGTAGGTCTCCTGCACGGATCATGTGCCTCAGCTGGCAAGAATCAGGCAGCTGAGCAGGCATGAATCCTGCGGCCCAGCTGGCGATTATCAGGCAGCTGAGCAGGCATGAATCCTGCGGCCCAGCTGGCGATTATCAGGCAGCTGAGCAGGCATGAATCCTGCGGCCCAGCTGGCGATTATCAGGCAGCTGAGCAGGCATGAATCCTGCGGCCCAGCTGGCGATTATCAGGCAGCTGAGCAGGCATGAATCCTGCGGCCCAGCTGGCGATTATCAGGCAGCTGAGAAGGCATGAATCCTGCGGCCCAGCTGGCGGTTATCAGGCAGCTGAGCAGGCATGAATCCTGCGGCCCAGCTGGCGATTATTAGGCAGCTGAGCAGGCATGAATCCTGCGGCCCAGCTGGCGATTATCAGGCAGCTGAGCAGGCGCTGATCCCGCACCAGCAGGCACTGATCACGTGCCTGTCATGCAGTGATCAGGTGACTGAGAGGCGCTGATCATGTGACTGCTCATGTGCTGATCAGGTAGCTCTCCTGCACGGATCATGGCCTCAGCAGGCAAGAATCAAGCAGCTGAGCAGGCATGAATCCTGCGGCCCAGCTGGCGATTATCAGGCAGCTGAGCAGGCATGAATCCTGCGGCCCAGCTGGCGATTATCAGGCAGCTGAGCAGGCATGAATCCTGCGGCCCAGCTGGCGATTATCAGGCAGCTGAGCAGGCATGAATCCTGCGGCCCAGCTGGCGATTATCAGGCAGCTGAGCAGGCATGAATCCTGCGGCCCAGCTGGCGATTATCAGGCAGCTGAGCAGGCATGAATCCTGCGGCCCAGCTGGCGATTATCAGGCAGCTGAGCAGGCATGAATCCTGCGGCCCAGCTGGCGATTATCAGGCAGCTGAGCAGGCATGAATCCTGCGGCCCAGCTGGTTATCAGGCAGCTGAGCAGGCATGAATCCTGCGGCCCAGCTGGCGATTATCAGGCAGCTGAGCAGGCATGAATCCTGCGGCCCAGCTGGCGATTATCAGGCAGCTGAGCAGGCATGAATCCCGCGGCCCAGCTGGCGATTATCAGGCAGGTGAGCAGGCGCTGATCCCGCACCTCAGCAGGCACTGATCACGTGCCTGTCATGCAGTGATCAGGTGACTGAGAGGCGCTGATCATGTGACTGCTCATGTGCTGATCAGGTAGGTCTCCTGCACGGATCATGTGCCTCAGCAGGCAAGAATCAAGCAGCTGAGCAGGCATGAATCCTGCGGCCCAGCTGGCGATTATCAGGCAGCTGAGCAGGCATGAATCCTGCGGCCCAGCTGGCGATTATCAGGCAGCTGAGCAGGCATGAATCCTGCGGCCCAGCTGGCGATTATCAGGCAGCTGAGCAGGCATGAATCCTGCGGCCCAGCTGGCGATTATCAGGCAGCTGAGCAGGCATGAATCCTGCGGCCCAGCTGGCGATTATCAGGCAGCTGAGCAGGCATGAATCCTGCGGCCCAGCTGGCGATTATCAGGCAGCTGAGCAGGCATGAATCCTGCGGCCCAGCTGGCGATTATCAGGCAGCTGAGCAGGCATGAATCCTGCGGCCCAGCTGGCGATTATCAGGCAGCTGAGCAGGCATGAATCCTGCGGCCCAGCTGGCGATTATCAGGCAGCTGAGCAGGCATGAATCCTGCGGCCCAGCTGGCGATTATCAGGCAGCTGAGCAGGCATGAATCCTGCGGCCCAGCTGGCGATTATCAGGCAGCTGAGCAGGCATGAATCCTGCGGCCCAGCTGGCGATTATCAGGCAGCTGAGCAGGCATGAATCCTGCGGCCCAGCTGGCGATTATCAGGCAGCTGAGCAGGCATGAATCCTGCGGCCCAGCTGGCGATTATCAGGCAGCTGAGCAGGCATGAATCCTGCGGCCCAGCTGGCGATTATCAGGAAGGTGAGCAGGCGCTGATCCCGCACCTCAGCAGGCACTGATCACGTGCCTGTCATGCAGTGATCAGGTGACTGAGAGGCGCTGATCATGTGACTGCTCATGTGCTGATCAGGTAGGTCTCCTGCACGGATCATGTGCCTCAGCAGGCAAGAATCAAGCAGCTGAGCAGGCATGAATCCTGCGGCCCAGCTGGCGATTATCAGGCAGCTGAGCAGGCATGAATCCTGCGGCCCAGCTGGCGATTATCAGGCAGCTGAGCAGGCATGAATCCTGCGGCCCAGCTGGCGGTTATCAGGCAGCTGAGCAGGCGCTGAATCCCGCACCTCAGCAGGCACTGATCACGTGCCTGTCATGCAGTGATCAGGTGACTGAGAGGCGCTGATCATGTGACTGCTCATGTGCTGATCAGGTAGGCCTGCACGGATCATGTGCCTCAGCTGGCAAGAATCAGGCAGCTGAGCAGGCATGAATCCTGCGGCCCAGCTGGCGATTATCAGGCAGCTGAGCAGGCATGAATCCTGCGGCCCAGCTGGCGATTATCAGGCAGCTGAGCAGGCATGAATCCTGCGGCCCAGCTGGCGATTATCAGGCAGCTGAGCAGGCATGAATCCTGCGGCCCAGCTGGCGATTATCAGGCAGCTGAGCAGGCATGAATCCTGCGGCCCAGCTGGCGATTATCAGGCAGCTGAGCAGGCATGAATCCTGCGGCCCAGCTGGCGATTATCAGGCAGCTGAGCAGGCATGAATCCTGCGGCCCAGCTGGCGATTATCAGGCAGCTGAGCAGGCATGAATCCTGCGGCCCAGCTGGCGATTATCAGGCAGCTGAGCAGGCATGAATCCTGCGGCCCAGCTGGCGATTATCAGGCAGCTGAGCAGGCATGAATCCCGCGGCCCAGCTGGCGATTATCAGGCAGCTGAGCAGGCATGAATCCTGCGGCCCAGCTGGCGATTATCAGGCAGCTGAGCAGGCATGAATCCTGCGGCCCAGCTGGCGATTATCAGGCAGCTGAGCAGGCATGAATCCTGCGGCCCAGCTGGCGATTATCAGGCAGCTGAGCAGGCATGAATCCTGCGGCCCAGCTGGCGATTATCAGGCAGCTGAGCAGGCATGAATCCTGCGGCCCAGCTGGCGATTATCAGGCAGCTGAGCAGGCATGAATCCTGCGGCCCAGCTGGCGATTATCAGGCAGCTGAGCAGGCATGAATCCTGCGGCCCAGCTGGCGATTAACAGGCAGCTGAGCAGGCGCTGATCCCGCGGCTCAGCAGGCACTGATCACGTGCCTGTCATGCAGTGATCAGGTGACTGAGAGGCTCTGATCATGTGACTGCTCATGTGCTGAACAGGTAGCTCTCCTGCACGAATCCTGCGCCCCAGCAGGCAAGTATCAGGCAGCTGAGCAGGCATGAATCCTGCGGCCCAGCTGGCGATTATCAGGCAGCTGAGCAGGCATGAATCCTGCGGCCCAGCTGGCGATTATCAGGCAGCTGAGCAGGCATGAATCCTGCGGCCCAGCTGGCGATTATCAGGCAGGTGAGCAGGCGCTGATCCCGCACCCAGCAGGCACTGATCACGTGCCTGTCATGCAGTGATCAGGTGACTGAGAGGCGCTGATCATGTGACTGCTCATGTGCTGATCAGGTAGGTCTCCTGCACGGATCATGTGCCTCAGCAGGCAAGAATCAAGCAGCTGAGCAGGCATGAATCCTGCGGCCCAGCTGGCGATTATCAGGCAGCTGAGCAGGCATGAATCCTGCGGCCCAGCTGGCGATTATCAGGCAGCTGAGCAGGCATGAATCCTGCGGCCCAGCTGGCGATTATCAGGCAGCTGAGCAGGCATGAATCCTGCGGCCCAGCTGGCGCATCAGGCAGCTGAGCAGGCATGATCCTGCGGCCCAGCTGGCGATTATCAGGCAGCTGAGCAGGCATGAATCCTGCGGCCCAGCTGGCGATTATCAGGCAGCTGAGCAGGCATGAATCCTGCGGCCCAGCTGGCGATTATCAGGCAGCTGAGCAGGCATGAATCCTGCGGCCCAGCTGGCGATTATCAGGCAGCTGAGCAGGCATGAATCCTGCGGCCCAGCTGGCGATTATCAGGCAGCTGAGCAGGCATGAATCCTGCGGCCCAGCTGGCGATTATCAGGCAGCTGAGCAGGCATGAATCCTGCGGCCCAGCTGGCGATTATCAGGCAGCTGAGCAGGCATGAATCCTGCGGCCCAGCTGGCGTATCAGGCAGCTGAGCAGGCATGAATCCTGCGGCCCAGCTGGCGATTATCAGGCAGCTGAGCAGGCATGAATCCTGCGGCCCAGCTGGCGATTATCAGGCAGCTGAGCAGGCATGAATCCTGCGGCCCAGCTGGCGATTATCAGGCAGCTGAGCAGGCGCTGATCCCGCACCTCAGCAGGCACTGATCACGTGCCTGTCATGCAGTGATCAGGTGACTGAGAGGCGCTGATCATGTGACTGCTCATGTGCTGATCAGGTAGCTCTCCTGCACGGATCATGTGCCTCAGCAGGCAAGAATCAAGCAGCTGAGCAGGCATGAATCCTGCGGCCCAGCTGGCGATTATCAGGCAGCTGAGCAGGCATGAATCCTGCGGCCCAGCTGGCGATTATCAGGCAGCTGAGCAGGCATGAATCCTGCGGCCCAGCTGGCGATTATCAGGCAGCTGAGCAGGCATGAATCCTGCGGCCCAGCTGGCGATTATCAGGCAGCTGAGCAGGCATGAATCCTGCGGCCCAGCTGGCGATTATCAGGCAGCTGAGCAGGCATGAATCCTGCGGCCCAGCTGGCGATTATCAGGCAGCTGAGCAGGCATGAATCCTGCGGCCCAGCTGGCGATTATCAGGCAGCTGAGCAGGCATGAATCCTGCGGCCCAGCTGGCGATTATCAGGCAGCTGAGCAGGCATGAATCCTGCGGCCCAGCTGGCGATTATCAGGCAGCTGAGCAGGCATGAATCCTGCGGCCCAGCTGGCGATTATCAGGCAGCTGAGCAGGCATGAATCCTGCGGCCCAGCTGGCGATTATCAGGCAGCTGAGCAGGCGCTGATCCCGCTCAGCAGGCGCTGATCACGTGCCTGTCATGCAGCTGATCAGGTGACTGAGAGGCGCTGATCTGTGACTGCTCATGGCTGATCAGGTAGCTCCCGCACGAATCATGTGCCTCAGCAGGCAAGAATCAGGCAGCTGAGCAGGCATGAATCCTGCGGCCCAGCTGGCGATTATCAGGCAGCTGAGCAGGCATGAATCCTGCGGCCCAGCTGGCGATTATCAGGCAGCTGAGCAGGCATGAATCCTGCGGCCCAGCTGGCGATTATCAGGCAGCTGAGCAGGCGCTGATCCCGCACCTCAGCAGGCACTGATCACGTGCCTGTCATGCAGTGATCAGTGACTGAGAGGCGCTGATCATGTGACTGCTCATGTGCTGATCAGGTAGCTCTCCTGCACGGATCATGTGCCTCAGCAGGCAAGAATCAAGCAGCTGAGCAGGCATGAATCCTGCGGCCCAGCTGGCGATTATCAGGCAGCTGAGCAGGCATGAATCCTGCGGCCCAGCTGGCGATTATCAGGCAGCTGAGCAGGCATGAATCCTGCGGCCCAGCTGGCGATTATCAGGCAGCTGAGCAGGCATGAATCCTGCGGCCCAGCTGGCGATTATCAGGCAGCTGAGCAGGCATGAATCCTGCGGCCCAGCTGGCGGTTATCAGGCAGCTGAGCAGGCATGAATCCTGCGGCCCAGCTGGCGATTATCAGGCAGCTGAGCAGGCATGAATCCTGCGGCCCAGCTGGCGATTATCAGGCAGCTGAGCAGGCATGAATCCTGCGGCCCAGCTGGCGATTATCAGGCAGCTGAGCAGGCATGAATCCTGCGGCCCAGCTGGCGATTATCAGGCAGCTGAGCAGGCATGAATCCTGCGGCCCAGCTGGCGATTATCAGGCAGCTGAGCAGGCATGAATCCTGCGGCCCAGCTGGCGATTATCAGGCAGCTGAGCAGGCATGAATCCTGCGGCCCAGCTGGCGATTATCAGGCAGCTGAGCAGGCATGAATCCTGCGGCCCAGCTGGCGATTATCAGGCAGCTGAGCAGGCATGAATCCTGCCCAGCTGGCGATCAGGCAGCTGAGCAGGCATGAATCCTGCGGCCCAGCTGGCGGTTATCAGGCAGCTGAGCAGGCATGAATCCTGCGGCCCAGCTGGCGATTATCAGGCAGCTGAGCAGGCATGAATCCTGCGGCCCAGCTGGCGATTATCAGGCAGCTGAGCAGGCGCTGATCCCGCACCTCAGCAGGCACTGATCACGTGCCTGTCATGCAGTGATCAGGTGACTGAGAGGCGCTGATCATGTGACTGCTCATGTGCTGATCAGGTAGCTCTCCTGCACGGATCATGTGCCTCAGCAGGCAAGAATCAAGCAGCTGAGCAGGCATGAATCCTGCGGCCCAGCTGGCGATTATCAGGCAGCTGAGCAGGCATGAATCCTGCGGCCCAGCTGGCGATTATCAGGCAGCTGAGCAGGCATGAATCCTGCGGCCCAGCTGGCGATTATCAGGCAGCTGAGCAGGCGCTGATCCCGCACCTCAGCAGGCACTGATCACGTGCCTGTCATGCAGTGATCAGGTGACTGAGAGGCGCTGATCATGTGACTGCTCATGTGCTGATCAGGTAGCTCTCCTGCACGGATCATGTGCCTCAGCAGGCAAGAATCAAGCAGCTGAGCAGGCATGAATCCTGCGGCCCAGCTGGCGATTATCAGGCAGCTGAGCAGGCATGAATCCTGCGGCCCAGCTGGCGATTATCAGGCAGCTGAGCAGGCATGAATCCTGCGGCCCAGCTGGCGATTATCAGGCAGCTGAGCAGGCATGAATCCTGCGGCCCAGCTGGCGATTATCAGGCAGCTGAGCAGGCATGAATCCTGCGGCCCAGCTGGCGATTATCAGGCAGCTGAGCAGGCATGAATCCTGCGGCCCAGCTGGCGATTATCAGGCAGCTGAGCAGGCATGAATCCTGCGGCCCAGCTGGCGGTTATCAGGCAGCTGAGCAGGCATGAATCCTGCGGCCCAGCTGGCGTTATCAGGCAGCTGAGCAGGCATGAATCCTGCGGCCCAGCTGGCGATTATCAGGCAGCTGAGCAGGCATGAATCCTGCGGCCCAGCTGGCGGTTATCAGGCAGCTGAGCAGGCATGAATCCTGCGGCCCAGCTGGCGATTATCAGGCAGCTGAGCAGGCATGAATCCTGCGGCCCAGCTGGCGATTATCAGGCAGCTGAGCAGGCATGAATCCTGCGGCCCAGCTGGCGGTTATCAGGCAGCTGAGCAGGCATGAATCCTGCGGCCCAGCTGGCGATTATCAGGCAGCTGAGCAGGCATGAATCCTGCGGCCCAGCTGGCGATTATCAGGCAGCTGAGCAGGCGCTGATCCCGCACCCAGCAGGCACTGATCACGTGCCTGTCATGCAGTGATCAGGTGACTGAGAGGCGCTGATCATGTGACTGCTCATGTGCTGATCAGGTAGCTCTCCTGCACGGATCATGTGCCTCAGCAGGCAAGAATCAAGCAGCTGAGCAGGCATGAATCCTGCGGCCCAGCTGGCGATTATCAGGCAGCTGAGCAGGCATGAATCCTGCGGCCCAGCTGGCGATTATCAGGCAGCTGAGCAGGCATGAATCCTGCGGCCCAGCTGGCGATTATCAGGCAGCTGAGCAGGCATGAATCCTGCGGCCCAGCTGGCGATTATCAGGCAGCTGAGCAGGCATGAATCCTGCGGCCCAGCTGGCGATTATCAGGCAGCTGAGCAGGCATGAATCCTGCGGCCCAGCTGGCGATTATCAGGCAGCTGAGCAGGCATGAATCCTGCGGCCCAGCTGGCGATTATCAGGCAGCTGAGCAGGCATGAATCCTGCGGCCCAGCTGGCGGATTATCAGGCAGCTGAGCAGGCATGAATCCTGCGGCCCAGCTGGCGATTATCAGGCAGCTGAGCAGGCATGAATCCTGCGGCCCAGCTGGCGATTATCAGGCAGCTGAGCAGGCATGAATCCTGCGGCCCAGCTGGCGATTATCAGGCAGCTGAGCAGGCATGAATCCTGCGGCCCAGCTGGCGATTATCAGGCAGCTGAGCAGGCATGATCCCGCACCCAGCAGGCACTGATCAGTGCCTGTCATGCAGTGATCAGGTGACTGAGAGGCGCTGATCATGTGACTGCTCATGTGCTGATCAGGCAGCTCTCTGCATGGATGCCTGTGCTGAGCAGGCATGAATCCTGCGGCCCAGCTGGCGATTATCAGGCAGCTGAGCAGGCATGAATCCTGCGGCCCAGCTGGCGATTATCAGGCAGATGAGCAGGCATGAATCCTGCGGCCCTGCTGGCGATTATCAGGCAGCTGAGCAGGCATGAATCCTGCGGCCCAGCTGGAGATTATCAGGCAGCTGAGCAGGCGCTGATCCCACACCTCAGCAGGCACTGATCACGTGCCTGTCATGCAGTGATCAGGTGACTGAGAGGCGCTGATCATGTGACTGCTCATGCGCTGATCAGGTAGCTCCTGCACGGATCATGTGCCTCAGCAGGCAAGAATCAAGCAGCTGAGCAGGCATGAATCCTGCGGCCCAGCTGGCGATTATCAGGCAGCTGAGCAGGCATGAATCCTGCGGCCCAGCTGGCGATTATCAGGCAGCTGAGCAGGCATGAATCCTGCGGCCCAGCTGGCGATTATCAGGCAGCTGAGCAGGCATGAATCCTGCGGCCCAGCTGGCGATTATCAGGCAGCTGAGCAGGCATGAATCCTGCGGCCCAGCTGGCGATTATCAGGCAGCTGAGCAGGCATGAATCCTGCGGCCCAGCTGGCGATTATCAGGCAGCTGAGCAGGCATGAATCCTGCGGCCCAGCTGGCGATTATCAGGCAGCTGAGCAGGCATGAATCCTGCGGCCCAGCTGGCATTATCAGGCAGCTGAGCAGGCATGAATCCTGCGGCCCAGCTGGCGATTATCAGGCAGCTGAGCAGGCATGAATCCTGCGGCCCAGCTGGCGATTATCAGGCAGCTGAGCAGGCATGAATCCTGCGGCCCAGCTGGCGATTATCAGGCAGCTGAGCAGGCATGAATCCTGCGGCCCAGCTGGCGATTATCAGGCAGCTGAGCAGGCGCTGATCCCGCACCTCAGCAGGCACTGATCACGTGCCTGTCATGCAGTGATCAGGTGACTGAGAGGCGCTGATCATGTGACTGCTCATGTGCTGATCAGGTAGCTCTCCTGCACGGATCATGTGCCCAGCAGGCAAGAATCAAGCAGCTGAGCAGGCATGAATCCTGCGGCCCAGCTGGCGATTATCAGGCAGCTGAGCAGGCATGAATCCTGCGGCCCAGCTGGCGATTATCAGGCAGCTGAGCAGGCATGAATCCTGCGGCCCAGCTGGCGATTATCAGGCAGCTGAGCAGGCATGAATCCTGCGGCCCAGCTGGCGATTATCAGGCAGCTGAGCAGGCATGAATCCTGCGGCCCAGCTGGCGATTATCAGGCAGCTGAGCAGGCGCTGATCCCGCACCTCAGCAGGCACTGATCACGTGCCTGTCATGCAGTGATCAGGTGACTGAGAGGCGCTGATCATGTGACTGCTCATGTGCTGATCAGGCAGCAGGCACGGATCATGTGCCCAGCAGGCAAGAATCAGGCAGCTGAGCAGGCATGAATCCTGCGGCCCAGCTGGCGATTATCAGGCAGCTGAGCAGGCATGAATCCTGCGGCCCAGCTGGCGATTATCAGGCAGCTGAGCAGGCATGAATCCTGCGGCCCAGCTGGCGATTATCAGGCAGCTGAGCAGGCGCTGATCCCGCACTCAGCAGGCACTGATCACGTGCCTGTCATGCAGTGATCAGTGACTGAGAGGCGCTGATCATGTGACTGCTCATGTGCTGATCAGGTAGCTCTCCTGCACGGATCATGTGCCTCAGCAGGCAAGAATCAAGCAGCTGAGCAGGCATGAATCCTGCGGCCCAGCTGGCGATTATCAGGCAGCTGAGCAGGCATGAATCCTGCGGCCCAGCTGGCGATTATCAGGCAGCTGAGCAGGCATGAATCCTGCGGCCCAGCTGGCGATTATCAGCTGAGCAGGCATGAATCCTGCGGCCCAGCTGGCGATTATCAGGCAGCTGAGCAGGCATGAATCCTGCGGCCCAGCTGGCGATTATCAGGCAGCTGAGCAGGCATGAATCCTGCGGCCCAGCTGGCGATTATCAGGCAGCTGAGCAGGCATGAATCCTGCGGCCCAGCTGGCATTATCAGGCAGCTGAGCAGGCATGAATCCTGCGGCCCAGCTGGCGGTTATCAGGCAGCTGAGCAGGCATGAATCCTGCGGCCCAGCTGGCGATTATCAGGCAGCTGAGCAGGCATGAATCCTGCGGCCCAGCTGGCGATTATCAGGCAGCTGAGCAGGCATGAATCCTGCGGCCCAGCTCAGCAGGCAGCTGAGCAGGCATGAATCCTGCGGCCCAGCTGGCGATTATCAGGCAGCTGAGCAGGCATGAATCCTGCGGCCCAGCTGGCGATTATCAGGCAGCTGAGCAGGCATGAATCCTGCGGCCCAGCTGGCGATTATCAGGCAGCTGAGCAGGCATGAATCCTGCGGCCCAGCTGGCGATTATCAGGCAGCTGAGCAGGCATGAATCCCGCGGCCCAGCTGGCGATTATCAGGCAGCTGAGCAGGCATGAATCCTGCGGCCCAGCTGGCGATTATCAGGCAGCTGAGCAGGCATGAATCCTGCGGCCCAGCTGGCGATTATCAGGCAGCTGAGCAGGCATGAATCCTGCGGCCCAGCTGGCGATTATCAGGCAGCTGAGCAGGCATGATCCCGCACCTCAGCAGGCACTGATCACGTGCCTGTCATGCAGTGATCAGGTGACTGAGAGGCGCTGATCATGTGACTGCTCATGTGCTGATCAGGTAGCTCTCCTGCACGGATCATGTGCCCAGCAGGCAGAATCAGCAGCTGAGCAGGCATGAATCCTGCGGCCCAGCTGGCGATTATCAGGCAGCTGAGCAGGCATGAATCCTGCGGCCCAGCTGGCGATTATCAGGCAGCTGAGCAGGCATGAATCCTGCGGCCCAGCTGGCGATTATCAGGCAGCTGAGCAGGCATGAATCCTGCGGCCCAGCTGGCGATTATCAGGCAGCTGAGCAGGCATGAATCCCGCGGCCCAGCTGGCGATTATCAGGCAGCTGAGCAGGCATGAATCCTGCGGCCCAGCTGGCGATTATCAGGCAGCTGAGCAGGCATGAATCCTGCGGCCCAGCTGGAGATTATCAGGCAGCTGAGCAGGCATGAATCCTGCGGCCCAGCTGGCGATTATCAGGCAGCTGAGCAGGCATGAATACTGCGGCCCAGCTGGCGATTATCAGGCAGCTGAGCAGGCATGAATCCTGCGGCCCAGCTGGCGATTATCAGGCAGCTGAGCAGGCATGAATCCTGCGGCCCAGCTGGCGATTATCAGGCAGCTGAGCAGGCATGAATCCTGCGGCCCAGCTGGCGATTATCAGGCAGCTGAGCAGGCATGAATCCTGCGGCCCAGCTGGCGATTATCAGGCAGCTGAGCAGGCATGAATTCTGCGGCCCAGCTGGCGATTATCAGGCAGCTGAGCAGGCATGAATCCTGCGGCCCAGCTGGCGATTATCAGGCAGCTGAGCAGGCGCTGATCCCGCACCTCAGCAGGCACTGATCACGTGCCTGTCATGCAGTGATCAGTGACTGAGAGGCGCTGATCATGTGACTGCTCATGTGCTGACAGGCAGCTCTCCTGCACGGATCATGTGCCTCAGCAGGCAAGAATCAGGCAGCTGAGCAGGCATGAATCCTGCGGCCCAGCTGGCGATTATCAGGCAGCTGAGCAGGCATGAATCCTGCGGCCCAGCTGGCGATTATCAGGCAGCTGAGCAGGCATGAATCCTGCGGCCCAGCTGGCGATTATCAGGCAGCTGAGCAGGCATGAATCCTGCGGCCCAGCTGGCGATTATCAGGCAGCTGAGCAGGCATGAATCCCGCGGCCCAGCTGGCGATTATCAGGCAGCTGAGCAGGCATGAATCCTGCGGCCCAGCTGGCATTATCAGGCAGCTGAGCAGGCATGAATCCTGCGGCCCAGCTGGCGATTATCAGGCAGCTGAGCAGGCATGAATCCTGCGGCCCAGCTGGCGATTATCAGGCAGCTGAGCAGGCATGAATCCTGCGGCCCAGCTGGCGATTATCAGGCAGCTGAGCAGGCATGAATCCTGCGGCCCAGCTGGCGATTATCAGGCAGCTGAGCAGGCATGAATCCTGCGGCCCAGCTGGCGATTATCAGGCAGCTGAGCAGGCATGAATCCCGCGGCCCAGCTGGCGATTATCAGGCAGCTGAGCAGGCGCTGATCCCGCACCAGCAGGCACTGATCACGTGCCTGTCATGCAGTGATCAGGTGACTGAGAGGCTGCATGTGACTGCTGGCTGATCAGGTAGCTCTCAGGCATGATCATGTGCCCAGCTGGCAAGAATCAGGCAGCTGAGCAGGCATGAATCCCACGGCCCAGCTGGCGATTATCAGGCAGCTGAGCAGGCATGAATCCTGCGGCCCAGCTGGCGATTATCAGGCAGCTGAGCAGGCATGAATCCTGCGGCCCAGCTGGCGATTATCAGGCAGCTGAGCAGGCGCTGATCCCGCACCTCAGCAGGCACTGATCACGTGCCTGTCATGCAGTGATCAGGTGACTGAGAGGCGCTGATCATGTGACTGCTCATGTGCTGATCAGGTAGCTCTCCTGCACGGATCATGTGCCTCAGCAGGCAAGAATCAAGCAGCTGAGCAGGCATGAATCCTGCGGCCCAGCTGGCGATTATCAGGCAGCTGAGCAGGCATGAATCCTGCGGCCCAGCTGGCGATTATCAGGCAGCTGAGCAGGCATGAATCCCGCGGCCCAGCTGGCGATTATCAGGCAGCTGAGCAGGCATGAATCCTGCGGCCCAGCTGGCGATTATCAGGCAGCTGAGCAGGCATGAATCCTGCGGCCCAGCTGGCGATTATCAGGCAGCTGAGCAGGCATGAATCCTGCGGCCCAGCTGGCGATTATCAGGCAGCTGAGCAGGCATGAATCCTGCGGCCCAGCTGGCGATTATCAGGCAGCTGAGCAGGCATGAATCCTGCGGCCCAGCTGGCGATTATCAGGCAGCTGAGCAGGCGCTGATCCCACCTCAGCAGGCACTGATCACGTGCCTGTCATGCAGTGATCAGGTGACTGAGAGGCGCTGATCATGTGACTGCTCATGTGCTGATCAGGTAGCTCTCCTGCACGGATCATGTGCCTCAGCAGCAAGAATCAAGCAGCTGAGCAGGCATGAATCCTGCGGCCCAGCTGGCGATTATCAGGCAGCTGAGCAGGCATGAATCCTGCGGCCCAGCTGGCGATTATCAGGCAGCTGAGCAGGCATGAATCCTGCGGCCCAGCTGGCGATTATCAGGCAGCTGAGCAGGCATGATCCCGCACCAGCAGGCACTGATCACGTGCCTGTCATGTGATCAGTGACTGAGAGCTGATCATGTGACTGCTCATGTGCTGATCAGGCAGCTCTCCTGCACGGATCATGTGCCCAGCAGGCAAGAATCAAGCAGCTGAGCAGGCATGAATCCTGCGGCCCAGCTGGCGATTATCAGGCAGCTGAGCAGGCATGAATCCTGCGGCCCAGCTGGCGATTATCAGGCAGCTGAGCAGGCATGAATCCTGCGGCCCAGCTGGCGATTATCAGGCAGCTGAGCAGGCATGAATCCTGCGGCCCAGCTGGCGATTATCAGGCAGCTGAGCAGGCATGAATCCTGCGGCCCAGCTGGCGATTATCAGGCAGCTGAGCAGGCATGAATCCTGCGGCCCAGCTGGCGATTATCAGGCAGCTGAGCAGGCATGAATCCTGCGGCCCAGCTGGCGATTATCAGGCAGCTGAGCAGGCATGAATCCTGCGGCCAAGCTGCCGATTATCAGGCAGCTGAGCAGGCATGAATCCTGCGGCCCAGCTGGCGATTATCAGGCAGCTGAGCAGGCATGAATCCTGCGGCCCAGCTGGCGATTATCAGGCAGCTGAGCAGGCATGAATCCTGCGGCCCAGCTGGCAATTATCAAGCAGCTGAGCAGGCATGAATCCTGCGGCCCAGCTGGCGATTATCAGGCAGCTGAGCAGGCATGAATCCTGCGGCCCAGCTGGCGATTATCAGGCAGCTGAGCAGGCATGAATCCTGCGGCCCAGCTGGCGATTATCAGGCAGCTGAGCAGGCATGAATCCTGCGGCCCAGCTGGCGATTATCAGGCAGCTGAGCAGGCATGAATCCTGCGGCCCAGCTGGCGATTATCAGGCAGCTGAGCAGGCATGAATCCTGCGGCCCAGCTGGCGATTATCAGGCAGCTGAGCAGGCATGAATCCCGCGGCCCAGCTGGCGATTATCAGGCAGCTGAGCAGGCATGAATCCTGCGGCCCAGCTGGCGATTATCAGGCAGATGAGCAGGCGCTGATCCCGCACCTCAGCAGGCACTGATCACGTGCCTGTCACGCAGTGATCAGGTGACTGAGAGGCGCTGATCATGTGACTGCTCATGTGCTGATCAGGTAGCTCTCCTGCACGGATCATGTGCCTCAGCAGGCAAGAATCAAGCAGCTGAGCAGGCATGAATCCCGCGGCCCAGCTGGCGATTATCAGGCAGCTGAGCAGGCATGAATCCTGCGGCCCAGCTGGCGATTATCAGGCAGCTGAGCAGGCATGAATCCCGCGGCCCAGCTGGCGATTATCAGGCAGCTGAGCAGGCATGAATCCTGCGGCCCAGCTGGCGATTATCAGGCAGCTGAGCAGGCATGAATCCTGCGGCCCAGCTGGCGATTATCAGGCAGCTGAGCAGGCATGAATCCTGCGGCCCAGCTGGCGATTATCAGGCAGCTGAGCAGGCATGAATCCTGCGGCCCAGCTGGCGATTATCAGCTGAGCAGGCATGAATCCTGCGGCCCAGCTGGCGATTATCAGGCAGCTGAGCAGGCATGAATCCTGCGGCCCAGCTGGCGATTATCAGGCAGCTGAGCAGGCATGAATCCTGCGGCCCAGCTGGCGATTATCAGGCAGCTGAGCAGGCATGAATCCTGCGGCCCAGCTGGCGATTATCAGGCAGCTGAGCAGGCATGAATCGGCCCAGCTGGCGATTATCAGGCAGCTGAGCAGCGCTGATCCCGCACATCAGCAGGCACTGATCACGTGCCTGTCATGCAGTGATCAGGTGACTGAGAGGCACTGATCATGTGACTGCTCAGTGCTGATCAGGTAGCTCTCCTGCACGGATCTGTGCCTCAGCAGGCAAGAATCAGCAGCTGAGCAGGCATGAATCCTGCGGCCCAGCTGGCGTTATCAGGCAGCTGAGCAGGCATGAATCCTGCGGCCCAGCTGGCGATTATCAGGCAGCTGAGCAGGCATGAATCCTGCGGCCCAGCTGGCGATTATCAGGCAGCTGAGCAGGCATGAATCCTGCGGCCCAGCTGGCGATTATCAGGCAGCTGAGCAGGCATGAATCCTGCGGCCCAGCTGGCGATTATCAGGCAGCTGAGCAGGCGCTGATCCCGCACCTCAGCAGGCACTGATCACGTGCCTGTCATGCAGTGATCAGGTGACTGAGAGGCGCTGATCATGTGACTGCTGTGCTGATCAGGTAGCTCTCCTGCACGGATCATGTGCCTCAGCAGGCAAGAATCAAGCAGCTGAGCAGGCATGAATCCTGCGGCCCAGCTGGCGATTATCAGGCAGCTGAGCAGGCATGAATCCCGGCCCAGCTGGCGATTATCAGGCAGCTGAGCAGGCATGAATCCTGCGGCCCAGCTGGCGATTATCAGGCAGCTGAGCAGGCATGAATCCTGCGGCCCAGCTGGCGATTATCAGGCAGCTGAGCAGGCATGAATCCTGCGGCCCAGCTGGCGATTATCAGGCAGCTGAGCAGGCATGAATCCTGCGGCCCAGCTGGCGATTATCAGGCAGCTGAGCAGGCATGAATCCCGCGGCCCAGCTGGCGATTATCAGGCAGCTGAGCAGGCATGAATCCCGCGGCCCAGCTGGCGATTATCAGGCAGCTGAGCAGGCATGAATCCTGCGGCCCAGCTGGCGATTATCAGGCAGCTGAGCAGGCATGAATCCTGCGGCCCAGCTGGCGATTATCAGGCAGCTGAGCAGGCATGAATCCCGCGGCCCAGCTGGCGATTATCAGGCAGCTGAGCAGGCATGAATCCTGCGGCCCAGCTGGCGATTATCAGGCAGCTGAGCAGGCGCTGATCCGCACCTCAGCAGGCACTGATCACGGCCTGCTGCAGTGACAGGTGACTGAGAGCGCTGATCATGTGACTGCTCATGTGCTGATCAGGCAGCTCTCCTGCACGGATCATGTGCCTCAGCAGGCAAGAATCAGCAGCTGAGCAGGCATGAATCCTGCGGCCCAGCTGGCGATTATCAGGCAGCTGAGCAGGCATGAATCCTGCGGCCCAGCTGGCGATTATCAGGCAGCTGAGCAGGCATGAATCCTGCGGCCCAGCTGGCGATTATCAGGCAGCTGAGCAGGCGCTGATCCCGCACCTCAGCAGGCACTGATCACGTGCCTGTCATGCAGTGATCAGGTGACTGAGAGGCGCTGACCATGTGACTGCTCATGTGCTGATCAGGTAGCTCTTCTGCACGGATCATGTGCCTCAGCAGGCAAGAATCAAGCAGCTGAGCAGGCATGAATCCTGCGGCCCAGCTGGCGATTATCAGGCAGCTGAGCAGGCATGAATCCTGCGGCCCAGCTGGCGATTATCAGGCAGCTGAGCAGGCATGAATCCTGCGGCCCAGCTGGCGATTATCAGGCAGCTGAGCAGGCATGAATCCTGCGGCCCAGCTGGCGATTATCAGGCAGCTGAGCAGGCATGAATCCTGCGGCCCAGCTGGCGAGTTATCAGGCAGCTGAGCAGGCATGAATCCTGCGCCCAGCTGGCGTTATCAGGCAGCTGAGCAGGCATGAATCCTGCGGCCCAGCTGGCGATTATCAGGCAGCTGAGCAGGCATGAATCCTGCGGCCCAGCTGGCGATTATCAGGCAGCTGAGCAGGCATGAATCCTGCGGCCCAGCTGGCGATTATCAGGCAGCTGAGCAGGCATGAATCCTGCGGCCCAGCTGGCGATTATCAGGCAGCTGAGCAGGCATGAATCCTGCGGCCCAGCTGGCGATTATCAGGCAGCTGAGCAGGCATGAATCCTGCGGCCCAGCTGGCGATTATCAGGCAGCTGAGCAGGCATGAATCCTGCGGCCCAGCTGGCGATTATCAGGCAGCTGAGCAGGCATGAATCCTGCGGCCCAGCTGGCGATTATCAGGCAGCTGAGCAGGCATGATCCCGCACCTCAGCAGGCACTGATCACGTGCCTGTCATGCAGTGATCAGGTGACTGAGAGGCGCTGATCATGTGACTGCCTGCAGGATCAGGTGGCTCCTGCACGGATCATGTGCCCAGCAGGCAAGAATCAGCAGCTGAGCAGGCATGAATCCCGCGGCCCAGCTGGCGATTATCAGGCAGCTGAGCAGGCATGAATCCTGCGGCCCAGCTGGCGATTATCAGGCAGCTGAGCAGGCATGAATCCTGCGGCCCAGCTGGCGATTATCAGGCAGCTGAGCAGGCGCTGATCCCGCACTCAGCAGGCACTGATCACGTGCCTGTCACGCAGTGATCAGGTGACTGAGAGGCGCTGATCATGTGACTGCTCATGTGCTGATCAGGTAGCTCTCCTGCACGGATCATGTGCCTCAGCAGGCAAGAATCAAGCAGCTGAGCAGGCATGAATCCTGCGGCCCAGCTGGCGATTATCAGGCAGCTGAGCAGGCATGAATCCTGCGGCCCAGCTGGCGATTATCAGGCAGCTGAGCAGGCATGAATCCTGCGGCCCAGCTGGCGATTATCAGGCAGCTGAGCAGGCATGAATCCTGCGGCCCAGCTGGCGATTATCAGGCAGCTGAGCAGGCATGAATCCTGCGGCCCAGCTGGCGATTATCAGGCAGCTGAGCAGGCATGAATCCTGCGGCCCAGCTGGCGATTATCAGGCAGCTGAGCAGGCATGAATCCTGCGGCCCAGCTGGCGATTATCAGGCAGCTGAGCAGGCATGAATCCTGCGGCCCAGCTGGCGATTATCAGGCAGCTGAGCAGGCATGAATCCTGCGGCCCAGCTGGCGATTATCAGGCAGCTGAGCAGGCATGAATCCTGCGGCCCAGCTGGCGATTATCAGGCAGCTGAGCAGGCATGAATCCTGCGGCCCAGCTGGCGATTATCAGGCAGCTGAGCAGGCATGAATCCTGCGGCCCAGCTGGCGATTATCAGGCAGCTGAGCAGGCATGAATCCTGCGGCCCAGCTGGCGATTATCAGGCAGCTGAGCAGGCATGAATCCTGCGGCCCAGCTGGCGATTATCAGGCAGCTGAGCAGGCATGAATCCTGCGGCCCAGCTGGCGATTATCAGGCAGCTGAGCAGGCGCTGATCCCGCACTCAGCAGGCACTGATCACGTGCCTGTCATGCAGTGATCAGGTGACTGAGAGGCGCTGATCATGTGACTGCTCATGTGCTGATCAGGTAGCTCTCCTGCACGGATCATGTGCCTCAGCAGGCAAGAATCAAGCAGCTGAGCAGGCATGAATCCTGCGGCCCAGCTGGCGATTATCAGGCAGCTGAGCAGGCATGAATCCTGCGGCCCAGCTGGCGATTATCAGGCAGCTGAGCAGGCATGAATCCTGCGGCCCAGCTGGCGATTATCAGGCAGCTGAGCAGGCATGAATCCTGCGGCCCAGCTGGCGATTATCAGGCAGCTGAGCAGGCATGAATCCTGCGGCCCAGCTGGCGATTATCAGGCAGCTGAGCAGGCATGAATCCCGCGGCCCAGCTGGCGATTATCAGGCAGCTGAGCAGGCATGAATCCTGCGGCCCAGCTGGCGATTATCAGGCAGCTGAGCAGGCATGAATCCTGCGGCCCAGCTGGCGATTATCAGGCAGCTGAGCAGGCATGAATCCTGCGGCCCAGCTGGCGATTATCAGGCAGCTGAGCAGGCATGAATCCTGCGGCCCAGCTGGCGATTATCAGGCAGCTGAGCAGGCATGAATCCTGCGGCCCAGCTGGCGATTATCAGGCAGCTGAGCAGGCATGATCCTGCGGCCCAGCAGGCACTGATCAGGCAGCCTGTCATGCAGTGATCAGGTGACTGAGAGGCGCTGATCATGTGACTGCTCATGTGCTGATCAGGTAGCTGCTGCACGGATCATGTGCCTCAGCAGGCAAGAATCAAGCAGCTGAGCAGGCATGAATCCTGCGGCCCAGCTGGCGATTATCAGGCAGCTGAGCAGGCATGAATCCTGCGGCCCAGCTGGCGATTATCAGGCAGCTGAGCAGGCATGAATCCTGCGGCCCAGCTGGCGATTATCAGGCAGCTGAGCAGGCGCTGATCCCGCACCAGCAGGCACTGATCACGTGCCTGTCATGCAGTGATCAGGTGACTGAGAGGCGCTGATCATGTGACTGCTCATGTGCTGATCAGGTAGCTCTCCTGCACGGATCATGTGCCTCAGCAGGCAAGAATCAAGCAGCTGAGCAGGCATGAATCCTGCGGCCCAACTGGCGATTATCAGGCAGCTGAGCAGGCATGAATCCTGCGGCCCAGCTGGCGATTATCAGGCAGCTGAGCAGGCATGAATCCTGCGGCCCAGCTGGCGATTATCAGGCAGCTGAGCAGGCATGAATCCTGCGGCCCAGCTGGCGATTATCAGGCAGCTGAGCAGGCATGAATCCTGCGGCCCAGCTGGCGATTATCAGGCAGCTGAGCAGGCATGAATCCTGCGGCCCAGCTGGCGATTATCAGGCAGCTGAGCAGGCATGAATCCTGCGGCCCAGCTGGGGTTATCAGGCAGCTGAGCAGGCATGAATCCTGCGGCCCAGCTGGGTTATCAGGCAGCTGAGCAGGCATGAATCCTGCGGCCCAGCTGGCGATTATCAGGCAGCTGAGCAGGCATGAATCCCGCGGCCCAGCTGGCGATTATCAGGCAGCTGAGCAGGCATGAATCCTGCGGCCCAGCTGGCGGTTATCAGGTAGCTGAGCAGGCATGAATCCTGCGGCCCAGCTGGGCGGCATCAGGCAGCTGAGCAGGCAATCCTGCGGCCCAGCTGGCGATTATCAGGCAGCTGAGCAGGCATGAATCCTGCGGCCCAGCTGGCGATTATCAGGCAGCTGAGCAGGCATGAATCCCGCGGCCCAGCTGGCGATTATCAGGCAGCTGAGCAGGCATGAATCCTGCGGCCCAGCTGGCGATTATCAGGCAGCTGAGCAGGCATGAATCCTGCGGCCCAGCTGGCGATTATCAGGCAGCTGAGCAGGCATGAATCCTGCGGCCCAGCTGGCGATTATCAGGCAGCTGAGCAGGCATGAATCCCGCGGCCCAGCTGGCGATTATCAGGCAGCTGAGCAGGCGCTGATCCGCACCTAGCAGGCACTGATCACGTGCCTGTCATGCAGTGATCAGGTGACTGAGAGGCGCTGATCATGTGACTGCTCATGTGCTGATCAGGTAGCTCTGCACGGATCATGTGCCTCAGCAGGCAAGAATCAGCAGCTGAGCAGGCATGAATCCCGCGGCCCAGCTGGCGATTATCAGGCAGCTGAGCAGGCATGAATCCTGCGGCCCAGCTGGCGATTATCAGGCAGCTGAGCAGGCATGAATCCTGCGGCCCAGCTGGCGATTATCAGGCAGCTGAGCAGGCGCTGATCCCGCACCTCAGCAGGCACTGATCACGTGCTGTCATGCAGTGATCAGGTGACTGAGAGGCGCTGATCATGTGACTGCTCATGTGCTGATCAGGTAGCTCTCCTGCACTGCGTGCCTCAGCAGGCAAGAATCAGGCAGCTGAGCAGGCATGAATCCTGCGGCCCAGCTGGCGATTATCAGGCAGCTGAGCAGGCATGAATCCTGCGGCCCAGCTGGCGATTATCAGGCAGCTGAGCAGGCATGAATCCTGCGGCCCAGCTGGCGATTATCAGGCAGCTGAGCAGGCATGAATCCTGCGGCCCAGCTGGCGATTATCAGGCAGCTGAGCAGGCATGAATCCTGCGGCCCAGCTGGCGATTATCAGGCAGCTGAGCAGGCATGAATCCTGCCCAGCTGGCGATTATCAGGCAGCTGAGCAGGCATGAATCCCGCGGCCCAGCTGGCGATTATCAGGCAGCTGAGCAGGCGCTGATCCCGCACCTCAGCAGGCACTGATCACGTGCCTGTCATGCAGTGATCAGGTGACTGAGAGGCGCTGATCATGTGACTGCTCATGTGCTGATCAGGTAGCTCTCCTGCACGGATCATGTGCCTCAGCAGGTAAGAATCAAGCAGCTGAGCAGGCATGAATCCTGCGGCCCAGCTGGCGATTATCAGGCAGCTGAGCAGGCATGAATCCTGCGGCCCAGCTGGCGATTATCAGGCAGCTGAGCAGGCATGAATCCTGCGGCCCAGCTGGCGATTATCAGGCAGCTGAGCAGGCGTTGATCCCGCACCTCAGCAGGCACTGATCACGTGCCTGTCATGCAGTGATCAGGCGACTGAGAGGCGCTGATCATGTGACTGCTCATGTGCTGATCAGGTAGCTCTCCTGCACGGATCATGTGCCTCAGCAGGCAAGAATCAAGCAGCTGAGCAGGCATGAATCCTGCGGCCCAGCTGGCGATTATCAGGCAGCTGAGCAGGCATGAATCCCGCGGCCCAGCTGGCGATTATCAGGCAGCTGAGCAGGCATGAATCCTGCGGCCCAGCTGTCGATTATCAGGCAGCTGAGCAGGCATGAATCCTGCGGCCCAGCTGGCGATTATCAGGCAGCTGAGCAGGCATGAATCCTGCGGCCCAGCTGGCGATTATCAGGCAGCTGAGCAGGCATGAATCCTGCGGCCCAGCTGGCGATTATCAGGCAGCTGAGCAGGCATGAATCCCGCGGCCCAGCTGGCGATTATCAGGCAGCTGAGCAGGCATGAATCCTGCGGCCCAGCTGGCGATTATCAGGCAGCTGAGCAGGCATGAATCCTGCGGCCCAGCTGGGCGTTATCAGGCAGCTGAGCAGGCATGAATCCTGCGGCCCAGCTGGCGGTTATCAGGCAGCTGAGCAGGCATGAATCCCGGCCCAGCTGGCGATTATCAGGCAGCTGAGCAGGCATGAATCCTGCGGCCCAGCTGGGATCAGGCAGCTGAGCAGGCATGAATCCCGCGCCCCAGCTGGCGCTTATCAGGCAGCTGAGCAGGCATGAATCCTGCGGCCCAGCTGGCGATTATCAGGCAGCTGAGCAGGCATGAATCCTGCGGCCCAGCTGGCGATTATCAGGCAGCTGAGCAGGCATGAATCCTGCGGCCCAGCTGGCGATTATCAGGCAGCTGAGCAGGCATGAATCCTGCGGCCCAGCTGGCGATTATCAGGCAGCTGAGCAGGCATGAATCCTGCGGCCCAGCTGGCGATTATCAGGCAGCTGAGCAGGCATGAATCCTGCGTCCCAGCTGGCGATTATCAGGCAGCTGAGCAGGCGCTGATCCCGCACTCAGCAGGCACTGATCACGTGCCTGTCATGCAGTGATCAGGTGACTGAGAGGCGCTGATCATGTGACTGCTCATGTGCTGATCAGGTAGCTCTCCTGCACGGATCATGTGCCTCAGCAGGCAAGAATCAGCAGCTGAGCAGGCATGAATCCTGCGGCCCAGCTGGCGATTATCAGGCAGCTGAGCAGGCATGAATCCTGCGGCCCAGCTGGCGATTATCAGGCAGCTGAGCAGGCATGAATCCTGCGGCCCAGCTGGCGATTATCAGGCAGCTGAGCAGGCGCTGATCCCGCACCTCAGCAGGCACTGATCACGTGCCTGTCATGCAGTGATCAGGTGACTGAGAGGCGCTGATCATGTGACTGCTCATGTGCTGATCAGGTAGCTCTCCTGCACGGATCATGCGCCTCAGCAGGCAAGAATCAAGCAGCTGAGCAGGCATGAATCCTGCGGCCCAGCTGGCGATTATCAGGCAGCTGAGCAGGCATGAATCCTGCGGCCCAGCTGGCGATTATCAGGCAGCTGAGCAGGCATGAATCCCGCGGCCCAGCTGGCGATTATCAGGCAGCTGAGCAGGCATGAATCCCGGCCCAGCTGGCGATTATCAGGCAGCTGAGCAGGCATGAATCCTGCGGCCCAGCTGGCGATTATCAGGCAGCTGAGCAGGCATGAATCCCGCGGCCCAGCTGGCGATTATCAGGCAGCTGAGCAGGCATGAATCCTGCGGCCCAGCTGGCGATTATCAGGCAGCTGAGCAGGCATGAATCCTGCGGCCCAGCTGGCGATTATCAGGCAGCTGAGCAGGCATGAATCCTGCGGCCCAGCTGGATGTTATCAGGCAGCTGAGCAGGCATGAATCCCGCGGCCCAGCTGGCGATTATCAGGCAGCTGAGCAGGCATGAATCCCGCGGCCCAGCTGGCGATTATCAGGCAGCTGAGCAGGCATGAATCCTGCGGCCCAGCTGGCGATTATCAGGCAGCTGAGCAGGCATGAATCCTGCGGCCCAGCTGGCGATTATCAGGCAGCTGAGCAGGCATGAATCCTGCGGCCCAGCTGGCGGATTATCAGGCAGCTGAGCAGGCATGAATCCTGCGGCCCAGCTGGCGATTATCAGGCAGCTGAGCAGGCGCTGATCCCGCACTCAGCAGGCACTGATCACGTGCCTGTCATGCAGTGATCAGGTGACTGAGAGGCGCTGATCATGTGACTGCTCATGTGCTGATCAGGTCTCCTGCACGGATCATGTGGCAGCAGAATCAGGCAGCTGAGCAGGCATGAATCCTGCGGCCCAGCTGGCGATTATCAGGCAGCTGAGCAGGCATGAATCCTGCGGCCCAGCTGGCGATTATCAGGCAGCTGAGCAGGCATGAATCCTGCGGCCCAGCTGGCGATTATCAGGCAGCTGAGCAGGCATGAATCCTGCGCCCAGCTGGCGATTATCAGGCAGCTGAGCAGGCATGAATCCTGCCCAGCTGGCGATTATCAGGCAGCTGAGCAGGCATGAATCCTGCGGCCCAGCTGGCGATTATCAGGCAGCTGAGCAGGCATGAACTGCGGCCCAGCTGGCGATTATCAGGCAGCTGAGCAGGCATGAATCCTGGCCCAGCTGGCGATTATCAGGCAGCTGAGCAGGTATGAATCCTGCGGCCCAGCTGGCGATTATCAGGCAGCTGAGCAGGCATGAATCCTGCGGCCCAGCTGGCGTTATCAGGCAGCTGAGCAGGCATGAATCCTGCGGCCCAGCTGGCGATTATCAGGCAGCTGAGCAGGCATGAATCCCGCGGCCCAGCTGGCGATTATCAGGCAGCTGAGCAGGCATGAATCCTGCGGCCCAGCTGGCGATTATCAGGCAGCTGAGCAGGCATGAATCCTGCGGCCCAGCTGGCGGATTATCAGGCAGCTGAGCAGGCATGAATCCTGCCCAGCTGGCGGTTATCAGGCAGCTGAGCAGGCATGAATCCTGCGGCCCAGCTGGCGATTATCAGGCAGCTGAGCAGGCATGAATCCTGCGGCCCAGGGATTATCAGGCAGCTGAGCAGGCATGAATCCTGCGGCCCAGCTGGCGATTATCAGGCAGCTGAGCAGGCATGAATCCTGCGGCCCAGCTGGCGATTATCAGGCAGCTGAGCAGGCATGAATCCTGCGGCCCAGCTGGCGATTATCAGGCAGCTGAGCAGGCATGAATCCTGCGGCCCAGCTGGCGATTATCAGGCAGCTGAGCAGGCATGAATCCTGCGGCCCAGCTGGCGATTATCAGGCAGCTGAGCAGGCATGAATCCTGCGGCCCAGCTGGCGATTATCAGGCAGCTGAGCAGGCATGAATCCTGCGGCCCAGCAGCGATTATCAGGCAGCTGAGCAGGCGCTGATCCCGCACCTCAGCAGGCACTGACCACGTGCCTGTCATGCAGTGATCAGGTGACTGAGAGGCGCTGACCATGTGACTGCTCATGTGCTGATCAGGTAGCTCTCCTGCACGGATCATGTGCCTCAGCAGGCAAGAATCAACAGCTGAGCAGGCATGAATCCTGAGGCCCAGCTGGCGATTATCAGGCAGCTGAGCAGGCATGAATCCTGCGGCCCAGCTGGCGATTATCAGGCAGCTGAGCAGGCATGAATCCTGCGGCCCAGCTGGCGATTATCAGGCAGCTGAGCAGGCGCTGATCCCGCACTCAGCAGGCACTGATCACGTGCCTGTCATGCAGTGATCAGGTGACTGAGAGGCGCTGATCATGTGACTGCTCATGTGCTGATCAGGTAGCTCTCCTGCACGGATCATGTGCTCAGCAGGCAAGAATCAAGCAGCTGAGCAGGCATGAATCCTGCGGCCCAGCTGGCGATTATCAGGCAGCTGAGCAGGCATGAATCCTGCGGCCCAGCTGGCGATTATCAGGCAGCTGAGCAGGCATGAATCCCGCGGCCCAGCTGGCGATTATCAGGCAGCTGAGCAGGCATGAATCCTGCGGCCCAGCTGGCGATTATCAGGCAGCTGAGCAGGCATGAATCCTGCGGCCCAGCTGGCGATTATCAGGCAGCTGAGCAGGCATGAATCCTGCGGCCCAGCTGGCGATCAGGCAGCTGAGCAGGCATGAATCCCGGCCCAGCTGGCGGTTATCAGGCAGCTGAGCAGGCATGAATCCTGCGGCCCAGCTGATTATCAGGCAGCTGAGCAGGCATGAATCCTGCCCAGCTGGCGATTATCAGGCAGCTGAGCAGGCATGAATCCTGCGGCCCAGCTATTATCAGGCAGCTGAGCAGGCATGAATCCCGCGGCCCAGCTGGCGATTATCAGGCAGCTGAGCAGGCATGAATCCCGCGGCCCAGCTGGCGATTATCAGGCAGCTGAGCAGGCATGAATCCTGCGGCCCAGCTGGCGATTATCAGGCAGCTGAGCAGGCATGAATCCCGCGGCCCAGCTGGCGATTATCAGGCAGCTGAGCAGGCATGAATCCTGCGGCCCAGCTGGCGATTATCAGGCAGCTGAGCAGGCATGAATCCTGCGGCCCAGCTGGCGATTATCAGGCAGCTGAGCAGGCGCTGATCCCGCACTCAGCAGGCACTGATCACGTGCCTGTCATGCAGTGATCAGGTGACTGAGAGGCGCTGATCATGTGACTGCTCATGTGCTGATCAGGTAGCTCTCCTGCACGGATCATGTGCCCAGCAGGCAAGAATCAAGCAGCTGAGCAGGCATGAATCCTGCGGCCCAGCTGGCGATTATCAGGCAGCTGAGCAGGCATGAATCCTGCGGCCCAGCTGGCGATTATCAGGCAGCTGAGCAGGCATGAATCCTGCGGCCCAGCTGGCGATTATCAGGCAGCTGAGCAGGCATGAATCCTGCGGCCCAGCTGGCGATTATCAGGCAGCTGAGCAGGCATGAATCCTGCGGCCCAGCTGGCGATTATCAGGCAGCTGAGCAGGCATGAATCCTGCGGCCCAGCTGGCGATTATCAGGCAGCTGAGCATGAATCCTGCGGCCCAGCTGGCGATTATCAGGCAGCTGAGCAGGCATGAATCCTGCGGCCCAGCTGGCGATTATCAGGCAGCTGAGCAGGCATGAATCCTGCGGCCCAGCTGGCGATTATCAGGCAGCTGAGCAGGCATGAATCCTGCGGCCCAGCTGGCGATTATCAGGCAGCTGAGCAGGCGCTGATCCCGCAGCAGGCACTGATCACGTGGTCATGCAGTGATCAGGTGACTGAGAGGCGCTGACCATGTGACTGCTCATGTGCTGATCAGGCAGCTCTCCTGCACGGATCATGTGCCTCAGCAGGCAAGAATCAGGCAGCTGAGCAGGCATGAATCCTGCGGCCCAGCTGGCGATTATCAGGCAGCTGAGCAGGCATGAATCCTGCGGCCCAGCTGGCGATTATCAGGCAGCTGAGCAGGCATGAATCCTGCGGCCCAGCTGGCGATTATCAGGCAGCTGAGCAGGCATGCTGATCCCGCACCAGCAGGCACTGATCACGTGCCTGTCATGCAGTGATCAGGTGACTGAGAGGCGCTGATCATGTGACTGCTCATGTGCTGATCAGGTAGCTCTCTGCACGGATCATGTGCCCAGCAGGCAAGAATCAGCAGCTGAGCAGGCATGAATCCTGCGGCCCAGCTGGCGATTATCAGGCAGCTGAGCAGGCATGAATCCTGCGGCCCAGCTGGCGATTATCAGGCAGCTGAGCAGGCATGAATCCTGCGGCCCAGCTGGCGATTATCAGGCAGCTGAGCAGGCATGAAGATCAGCAGCTGAGCAGGCATGAACTGCGGCCCAGCTGGCGATTATCAGGCAGCTGAGCAGGCATGAATCCTGCGGCCCAGCTGGCGATTATCAGGCAGCTGAGCAGGCATGAATCCTGCGGCCCAGCTGGCGATTATCAGGCAGCTGAGCAGGCATGAATCCTGCGGCCCAGCTGGCATTATCAGGCAGCTGAGCAGGCATGAATCCCGCGGCCCAGCTGGCGATTATCAGGCAGCTGAGCAGGCATGAATCCTGCGGCCCAGCTGGCGGTTATCAGGCAGCTGAGCAGGCATGAATCCTGCGGCCCAGCTGGCGATTATCAGGCAGCTGAGCAGGCATGAATCCTGCGGCCCAGCTGGCGATTATCAGGCAGCTGAGCAGGCATGAATCCCGGCCCAGCTGGCGATTATCAGGCAGCTGAGCAGGCATGAATCCTGCGGCCCAGCTGGCGATTATCAGGCAGCTGAGCAGGCATGAATCCTGCGGCCCAGCTGGCGATTATCAGGCAGCTGAGCAGGCATGAATCCTGCGGCCCAGCTGGCGATTATCAGGCAGCTGAGCAGGCATGAATCCTGCGGCCCAGCTGGCGATTATCAGGCAGCTGAGCAGGCGCTGATCCCGCACCTCAGCAGGCACTGATCACGTGCCTGTCATGCAGTGATCAGGTGACTGAGAGGCGCTGATCATGTGACTGCTCATGTGCTGATCAGGTAGCTCTCCTGCACGGATCATGTGCCTCAGCAGGCAAGAATCAAGCAGCTGAGCAGGCATGAATCCTGCGGCCCAGCTGGCGATTATCAGGCAGCTGAGCAGGCATGAATCCCGCGGCCCAGCTGGCGATTATCAGGCAGCTGAGCAGGCATGAATCCTGCGGCCCAGCTGGCGATTATCAGGCAGCTGAGCAGGCGCTGATCCCGCACCCCAGCAGGCACTGATCACGTGCCTGTCATGCAGTGATCAGGTGACTGAGAGGCGCTGATCATGTGACTGCTCATGTGCTGATCAGGCAGCTCTCCTGCACGGATCATGTGCCCAGCAGCAAGAATCAAGCAGCTGAGCAGGCATGAATCCTGCGGCCCAGCTGGCGATTATCAGGCAGCTGAGCAGGCATGAATCCTGCGGCCCAGCTGGCGATTATCAGGCAGCTGAGCAGGCATGAATCCCGCGGCCCAGCTGGCGATTATCAGGCAGCTGAGCAGGCATGAATCCTGCGGCCCAGCTGGCGATTATCAGGCAGCTGAGCAGGCATGAATCCTGCGGCCCAGCTGGCGATTATCAGGCAGCTGAGCAGGCATGAATCCTGCGGCCCAGCTGGCGATTATCAGGCAGCTGAGCAGGCATGAATCCTGCGGCCCAGCTGGCGATTATCAGGCAGCTGAGCAGGCATGAATCCCGCGGCCCAGCTGGCGATTATCAGGCAGCTGAGCAGGCATGAATCCTGCGGCCCAGCTGGCGATTATCAGGCAGCTGAGCAGGCATGAATCCTGCGGCCCAGCTGGCGATTATCAGGCAGCTGAGCAGGCATGAATCCTGCGGCCCAGCTGGCGATTATCAGGCAGCTGAGCAGGCATGAATCCTGCGGCCCAGCTGGCGATTATCAGGCAGCTGAGCAGGCATGAATCCCGCGGCCCAGCTGGCGATTATCAGGCAGCTGAGCAGGCATGAATCCTGCGGCCCAGCTGGCGATTATCAGGCAGCTGAGCAGGCATGAATCCCGCGGCCCAGCTGGCGATTATCAGGCAGCTGAGCAGGCGCTGATCCCGCACCCCAGCAGGCACTGATCACGTGCTCATCATGATCAGGTGACTGAGAGGCGCTGATCATGTGACTGCTCATGTGCTGATCAGGTAGCTCTCCTGCACGGATCATGTGCCTCAGCAGGCAAGAATCAAGCAGCTGAGCAGGCATGAATCCTGCGGCCCAGCTGGCGATTATCAGGCAGCTGAGCAGGCATGAATCCTGCGGCCCAGCTGGCGATTATCAGGCAGCTGAGCAGGCATGAATCCTGCGGCCCAGCTGGCGATTATCAGGCAGCTGAGCAGGCATGAATCCTGCGGCCCAGCTGGCGATTATCAGGCAGCTGAGCAGGCATGAATCCTGCGGCCCAGCTGGCGATTATCAGGCAGCTGAGCAGGCATGAATCCCGCGGCCCAGCTGGCGATTATCAGGCAGCTGAGCAGGCATGAATCCTGCGGCCCAGCTGGCATTATCAGGCAGCTGAGCAGGCATGAATCCTGCGGCCCAGCTGGCGATTATCAGGCAGCTGAGCAGGCATGAATCCTGCGGCCCAGCTGGCGATTATCAGGCAGCTGAGCAGGCATGAATCCCGGCCCAGCTGGCGATTATCAGGCAGCTGAGCAGGCATGAATCCTGGCCCAGCTGGCGATTATCAGGCAGCTGAGCAGGCATGAATCCTGCGGCCCAGCTGGCGATTATCAGGCAGCTGAGCAGGCGCTGATCCCGCACCTCAGCAGGCACTGATCACGTGCCTGTCATGCAGTGATCAGGTGACTGAGAGGCGCTGATCATGTGACTGCTCATGTGCTGATCAGGTAGCTCTCCTGCACGGATCATGTGCCTCAGCAGGCAGAATCAAGCAGCTGAGCAGGCATGAATCCTGCGGCCCAGCTGGATTATCAGGCAGCTGAGCAGGCATGAATCCTGCGGCCCAGCTGGCGATTATCAGGCAGCTGAGCAGGCATGAATCCTGCGGCCCAGCTGGCGATTATCAGGCAGCTGAGCAGGCGCTGATCCCCACTCAGCAGGCACTGATCACGTGCCTGTCATGCAGTGATCAGGTGACTGAGAGGCGCTGATCATGTGACTGCTCATGTGCTGATCAGGCAGCTCTCCTGCACGGATCATGTGCCTCAGCAGGCAGAATCAGGCAGCTGAGCAGGCATGAATCCTGCGGCCCAGCTGGCGATTATCAGGCAGCTGAGCAGGCATGAATCCCGCGGCCCAGCTGGCGATTATCAGGCAGCTGAGCAGGCATGAATCCTGCGGCCCAGCTGGCGATTATCAGGCTGAGCAGGCATGAATCCTGCGGCCCAGCTGGCGATTATCAGGCAGCTGAGCAGGCGCTGATCCCGCGCCTCAGCAGGCACTGATCACGTGCCTGTCATGCAGTGATCAGGTGACTGAGAGGCTGATCATGTGACTGCTCATGTGCTGATCAGGTAGCTCTCCTGCACGGATCATGTGCCTCAGCAGGCAAGAATCAAGCAGCTGAGCAGGCATGAATCCTGCGGCCCAGCTGGCGATTATCAGGCAGCTGAGCAGGCATGAATCCTGCGGCCCAGCTGGCGATTATCAGGCAGCTGAGCAGGCATGAATCCTGCGGCCCAGCTGGCGATTATCAGGCAGCTGAGCAGGCATGAATCCTGCGGCCCAGCTGGCGATTATCAGGCAGCTGAGCAGGCATGAATCCTGCGGCCCAGCTGGCGATTATCAGGCAGCTGAGCAGGCATGAATCCTGCGGCCCAGCTGGCGATTATCAGGCAGCTGAGCAGGCATGAATCCTGCGGCCCAGCTGGCGTTATCAGGCAGCTGAGCAGGCATGAATCCTGCGGCCCAGCTGGCGATTATCAGGCAGCTGAGCAGGCATGAATCCTGCGGCCCAGCTGGCGATTATCAGGCAGCTGAGCAGGCATGAATCCTGCGGCCCAGCTGGCGATTATCAGGCAGCTGAGCAGGCATGAATCCTGCGGCCCAGCTGGCGATTATCAGGCAGCTGAGCAGGCGCTGATCCCGCACCTCAGCAGGCACTGATCACGTGCCTGTCATGCAGTGATCAGGTGACTGAGCAGGCTGATCATGGACTGCCATGTGCTGATCAGGTAGCTCTCCTGCACGGATCATGTGCCTCAGCAGCAAGAATCAAGCAGCTGAGCAGGCATGAATCCCGCGGCCCAGCTGGCGATTATCAGGCAGCTGAGCAGGCATGAATCCCGCGGCCCAGCTGGCGATTATCAGGCAGCTGAGCAGGCATGAATCCTGCGGCCCAGCTGGCGATTATCAGGCAGCTGAGCAGGCATGAATCCTGCGGCCCAGCTGGCGATTATCAGGCAGCTGAGCAGGCATGAATCCTGCGGCCCAGCTGGCGATTATCAGGCAGCTGAGCAGGCATGATCCCGCACCCAGCAGGCACTGATCACGCAGCTGTCAGCGCAGTGATCAGGGACTGAGAGGCGCTGATCTGTGACTGCTCATGTGCTGATCAGGTAGCTCTCCTGCACGGATCGCGTGCCCCAGCAGGCAAGAATCAGCAGCTGAGCAGGCATGAATCCTGCGGCCCAGCTGGCGATTATCAGGCAGCTGAGCAGGCATGAATCCTGCGGCCCAGCTGGCGATTATCAGGCAGCTGAGCAGGCATGAATCCTGCGGCCCAGCTGGCGATTATCAGGCAGCTGAGCAGGCGCTGATCCCGCACCTCAGCAGGCACTGATCACGCCTGTCATGCAGTGATCAGGTGACTGAGAGGCGCTGATCATGTGACTGCTCATGTGCCAGGTAGCTCTCCTGCACGGATCATGCTGCCCAGCAGGCAAGAATCAGCAGCTGAGCAGGCATGAATCCTGCGGCCCAGCTGGCGATTATCAGGCAGCTGAGCAGGCATGAATCCTGCGGCCCAGCTGGCGATTATCAGGCAGCTGAGCAGGCATGAATGCGGCCCAGCTGGCGATTATCAGGCAGCTGAGCAGGCATGAATCCTGCGGCCCAGCTGGCGATTATCAGGCAGCTGAGCAGGCATGAATCCTGCGGCCCAGCTGGCGATTATCAGGCAGCTGAGCAGGCATGAATCCTGCGGCCCAGCTGGCGATTATCAGGCAGCTGAGCAGGCATGAATCCTGCCCAGCTGGCGGTTATCAGGCAGCTGAGCAGGCATGAATCCTGCGGCCCAGCTGGCGATTATCAGGCAGCTGAGCAGGCATGAATCCTGCGGCCCAGGCGATTATCAGGCAGCTGAGCAGGCATGAATCCTGCGGCCCAGCTGGCGATTATCAGGCAGCTGAGCAGGCATGAATCCTGCGGCCCAGCTGGCGTTATCAGGCAGCTGAGCAGGCATGAATCCTGCGGCCCAGCTGGCGTTATCAGGCAGCTGAGCAGGCATGAATCCTGCAGCCCAGCTGGCGGTTATCAGGCAGCTGAGCAGGCATGAATCCTGCGGCCCAGCTGGCGATTATCAGGCAGCTGAGCAGGCATGAATCTCATGGCCCAGCTGGCGATTATCAGGCAGCTGAGCAGGCATGAATCCTGCGGCCCAGCTGGCGATTATCAGGCAGCTGAGCAGGCATGAATCCTGCGGCCCAGCTGGCGATTATCAGGCAGCTGAGCAGGCATGAATCCTGCGGCCCAGCTGGCGATTATCAGGCAGCTGAGCAGGCATGAATCCTGCGGCCCAGCTGGCGATTATCAGGCAGCTGAGCAGCGCTGATCCCGCACCTCAGCAGGCACTGATCACGTGCCTGTCATGCAGTGATCAGGTGACTGAGAGGCGCTGATCATGTGACTGCTCATGTGCTGATCAGGTAGCTCTCCTGCACGGATCATGTGCCTCAGCAGGCAAGAATCAAGCAGCTGAGCAGGCATGAATCCTGCGGCCCAGCTGGCGATTATCAGGCAGCTGAGCAGGCATGAATCCTGCGGCCCAGCTGGCGATTATCAGGCAGCTGAGCAGGCATGAATCCTGCGGCCCAGCTGGCGATTATCAGGCAGCTGAGCAGGCATGAATCCCGCGGCCCAGCTGGCGATTATCAGGCAGCTGAGCAGGCATGAATCCTGCGGCCCAGCTGGCGATTATCAGGCAGCTGAGCAGGCATGAATCCTGCGGCCCAGCTGGCGATTATCAGGCAGCTGAGCAGGCATGAATCCTGCGGCCCAGCTGGCGATTATCAGGCAGCTGAGCAGGCATGAATCCTGCGGCCCAGCTGGCGATTATCAGGCAGCTGAGCAGGCATGAATCCTGCGGCCCAGCTGGCGATTATCAGGCAGCTGAGCAGGCATGAATCCTGCGGCCCAGCTGGCGATTATCAGGCAGCTGAGCAGGCATGAATCCTGCGGCCCAGCTGGCGATTATCAGGCAGCTGAGCAGGCATGAATCCTGCGGCCCAGCTGGCGATTATCAGGCAGCTGAGCAGGCATGAATCCTGGCCCAGCTGGCGATTATCAGGCAGCTGAGCAGGCATGAATCCTGCGGCCCAGCTGGCGATTATCAGGCAGCTGAGCAGGCATGAATCCCGCGGCCCAGCTGGCGATTATCAGGCAGCTGAGCAGGCGCTGATCCCGCACCCAGCAGGCACTGATCACGTGCCTGTCATGCAGTGATCAGGTGACTGAGAGGCGCTGATCATGTGACTGCTCATGTGCTGATCAGGTAGCTCTCCTGCACGGATCATGTGCCTCAGCAGGCAAGAATCAAGCAGCTGAGCAGGCATGAATCCTGGCCCAGCTGGCGATTATCAGGCAGCTGAGCAGGCATGAATCCTGCGGCCCAGCTGGCGATTATCAGGCAGCTGAGCAGGCATGAATCCTGCGGCCCAGCTGGCGATTATCAGGCAGCTGAGCAGGCATGAATCCTGCGGCCCAGCTGGCGATTATCAGGCAGCTGAGCAGGCATGAATCCTGCCCAGCTGGCGATTATCAGGCAGCTGAGCAGGCATGAATCCTGCGGCCCAGCTGGCGATTATCAGGCAGCTGAGCAGGCATGAATCCTGCGGCCCAGCTGGCGATTATCAGGCAGCTGAGCAGGCATGAATCCTGCGGCCCAGCTGGCGATTATCAGGCAGCTGAGCAGGCATGAATCCTGCGGCCCAGCTGGCGATTATCAGGCAGCTGAGCAGGCATGAATCCTGCGGCCCAGCTGGCGATTATCAGGCAGCTGAGCAGGCATGAATCCTGCGGCCCAGCTGGCGATTATCAGGCAGCTGAGCAGGCATGAATCCTGCGGCCCAGCTGGCGATTATCAGGCAGCTGAGCAGGCGCTGATCCCGCACTCAGCAGGCACTGATCACGTGCCTGTCATGCAGTGATCAGGTGACTGAGAGGCGCTGATCATGTGACTGCTCATGTGCTGATCAGGCAGCTCTCCTGCACGGATCATGTGCCTCAGCAGGCAAGAATCAAGCAGCTGAGCAGGCATGAATCCTGCGGCCCAGCTGGCGATTATCAGGCAGCTGAGCAGGCATGAATCCCGCGGCCCAGCTGGCGATTATCAGGCAGCTGAGCAGGCATGAATCCTGCGGCCCAGCTGGCGATTATCAGGCAGCTGAGCAGGCGCTGATCCCGCACCTCAGCAGGCACTGATCACGTGCCTGTCATGCAGTGATCAGGTGACTGAGAGGCGCTGATCATGTGACTGCTCATGTGCTGATCAGGTAGCTCCTGCACGGATCATGTGCCTCAGCAGGCAAGAATCAAGCAGCTGAGCAGGCATGAATCCTGCGGCCCAGCTGGCGATTATCAGGCAGCTGAGCAGGCATGAATCCTGCGGCCCAGCTGGCGAATCAGGCAGCTGAGCAGGCATGAATCCTGCGGCCCAGCTGGCGATTATCAGGCAGCTGAGCAGGCATGAATCCTGCGGCCCAGCTGGCGATTATCAGGCAGCTGAGCAGGCATGAATCCTGCTGCCCAGCTGGCGATTATCAGGCAGCTGAGCAGGCATGAATCCTGCCCAGCTGGCGATTATCAGGCAGCTGAGCAGGCATGAATCCTGCGGCCCAGCTATTATCAGGCAGCTGAGCAGGCATGAATCCTGCGGCCCAGCTGGCGATTATCAGGCAGCTGAGCAGGCATGATCCCGCACCCAGCAGGCACTGATCACGTGCCTGTCATGCAGTGATCAGGTGACTGAGAGGCGCTGATCATGTGACTGCTCATGTGCTGATCAGGCAGCTCTCCTGCACGGATCATGTGCTCAGCAGGCAAGAATCAGCAGCTGAGCAGGCATGAATCCTGCGGCCCAGCTGGCGATTATCAGGCAGCTGAGCAGGCATGAATCCTGCGGCCCAGCTGGCGATTATCAGGCAGCTGAGCAGGCATGAATCCTGCGGCCCAGCTGGCGATTATCAGGCAGCTGAGCAGGCGCTGATCCCGCACCCAGCAGGCACTGATCACGTGCCTGTCATGCAGTGATCAGTGACTGAGAGGCGCTGATCATGTGACTGCTCATGTGCTGATCAGGCAGCTCTCCTGCACGGATCATGCGCCTCAGCTGGCAAGAATCAGGCAGCTGAGCAGGCATGAATCCCGCGGCCCAGCTGGCGATTATCAGGCAGCTGAGCAGGCATGAATCCCGCGGCCCAGCTGGCGATTATCAGGCAGCTGAGCAGGCATGAATCCTGCGGCCCAGCTGGCGATTATCAGGCAGCTGAGCAGGCATGAATCCCGCGGCCCAGCTGGCGATTATCAGGCAGCTGAGCAGGCATGAATCCTGCGGCCCAGCTGGCGATTATCAGGCAGCTGAGCAGGCATGAATCCTGCGGCCCAGCTGGCTATTATCAGGCAGCTGAGCAGGCATGAATCCAGCGGCCCAGCTGGCGATTATCAGGCAGCTGAGCAGGCATGAATCCTGCGGCCCAGCTGGCGATTATCAGGCAGCTGAGCAGGCATGAATCCTGCGGCCCAGCTGGCGGTTATCAGGCAGCTGAGCAGGCATGAATCCCGCGGCCCAGCTGGCGATTATCAGGCAGCTGAGCAGGCATGAATCCTGCGGCCCAGCTGGCGATTATCAGGCAGCTGAGCAGGCATGAATCCTGCGGCCCAGCTGGCGATTATCAGGCAGCTGAGCAGGCATGAATCCTGCCCAGCTGGCGATTATCAGGCAGCTGAGCAGGCATGAATCCCGCGGCCCAGCTGGCGATTATCAGGCAGCTGAGCAGGCATGAATCCTGCGGCCCAGCTGGCGATTATCAGGCAGCTGAGCAGGCATGAATCCTGCGGCCCAGCTGGCGATTATCAGGCAGCTGAGCAGGCATGAATCCTGCGGCCCAGCTGGCGATTATCAGGCAGCTGAGCAGGCATGAATCCTGCGGCCCAGCTGGCATTATCAGGCAGCTGAGCAGGCATGAATCCTACGGCCCAGCTGGCGATTATCAGGCAGCTGAGCAGGCATGAATCCCGCGGCCCAGCTGGCGATTATCAGGCAGCTGAGCAGGCATGAATCCCGGCCCAGCTGGCGATTATCAGGCAGCTGAGCAGGCATGAATCCTGCTGCCCAGCTGGCGATTATCAGGCAGCTGAGCAGGCATGAATCCTGCGGCCCAGCTGGCGATTATCAGGCAGCTGAGCAGGCATGAATCCTGCGGCCCAGCTGGCGATTATCAGGCAGCTGAGCAGGCTGATCCCACATCAGCAGGCACTGATCACGTCCCTGTAATGCAGTGATCAGGTGACTGAGAGGCACTGACTGCGTGACTGCTCATGCTGATCAGGTAGCTCTCCTGCACGGACTGTGTGCCTCAGCAGGCAAGAATCAAGCAGCTGAGCAGGCATGAATCCTGCGGCCCAGCTGGCGATTATCAGGCAGCTGAGCAGGCATGAATCCTGCGGCCCAGCTGGCGATTATCAGGCAGCTGAGCAGGCATGAATCCCGCGGCCCAGCTGGCGATTATCAGGCAGCTGAGCAGGCATGAATCCTGCGGCCCAGCTGGCGATTATCAGGCAGCTGAGCAGGCATGAATCCTGCGGCCCAGCTGGCGGTTATCAGGCAGCTGAGCAGGCATGAATCCTGCGGCCCAGCTGGCGATTATCAGGCAGCTGAGCAGGCATGAATCCTGCTGCCCAGCTGGCGATTATCAGGCAGCTGAGCAGGCGCTGATCCCGCATCAGCAGGCACTGATCACGTCCCTGTCATGCAGTGATCAGGTGACTGAGAGGCACTGATCATGTGACTGCTCATGTGCTGATCAGGTAGCTGTGCTGCACGGATCATGTGCCTCAGCTGGCAAGAATCAGGCAGCTGAGCAGGCATGAATCCTGCGGCCCAGCTGGCGATTATCAGGCAGCTGAGCAGGCATGAATCCTGCCCAGCTGGCGATTATCAGGCAGCTGAGCAGGCATGAATCCTGCGGCCCAGCTGGCGATTATCAGGCAGCTGAGCAGGCGCTGATCCCCAAGGCTCAGCAGGCACTGATCACGTGCCTGTCATGCAGTGATCAGTGACTGAGAGGCTGATCATGTGACTGCTGCGTGCTGACTAGGTAGCTCTCCTGCACGGATCATGGCCTCAGCAGGCAAGAATCAGCAGCTGAGCAGGCATGAATCCTGCGGCCCAGCTGGTGATTATCAGGCAGCTGAGCAGGCATGAATCCCGCGGCCCAGCTGGCGATTATCAGGCAGCTGAGCAGGCATGAATCCTGCGGCCCAGCTGGCGATTATCAGGCAGCTGAGCAGGCATGAATCCTGCGGCCCAGCTGGCGATTATCAGGCAGCTGAGCAGGCATGAATCCCGCGGCCCAGCTGGCGATTATCAGGCAGCTGAGCAGGCATGAATCCTGCGGCCCAGCTGGCGATTATCAGGCAGCTGAGCAGGCATGAATCCTGCGGCCCAGCTGGCGATTATCAGGCAGCTGAGCAGGCATGAATCCCGCGGCCCAGCTGGCGATTATCAGGCAGCTGAGCAGGCGCTGAATCCCGCACTCAGCAGGCACTGATCACGTGCCTGTCATGCAGTGATCAGGTGACTGAGAGGCGCTGATCATGTGACTGCGGCATGTTGATCAGGTAGGTCTCTGCACGGATCATGTGCCTCAGCAGGTAAGAATCAGCAGCTGAGCAGGCATGAATCCTGCGGCCCAGCTGGCGATTATCAGGCAGCTGAGCAGGCATGAATCCTGCGGCCCAGCTGGCGATTATCAGGCAGCTGAGCAGGCATGAATCCTGCGGCCCAGCTGGCGATTATCAGGCAGCTGAGCAGGCTGATCCCGCACCTCAGCAGGCACTGATCACGTGCCTGCATGCAGGATCAGGTGACTGAGAGGCGCTGATCATGTGACTGCTCATGTGCTGATCAGGTAGCTCTCCTGCACGGATCATGTGCCCAGCGCAAGAATCAAGCAGCTGAGCAGGCATGAATCCTGCGGCCCAGCTGGCGATTATCAGGCAGCTGAGCAGGCATGAATCCTGCGGCCCAGCTGGCGATTATCAGGCAGCTGAGCAGGCATGAATCCCGCGGCCCAGCTGGCGATTATCAGGCAGCTGAGCAGGCATGAATCCTGCGGCCCAGCTGGCGATTATCAGGCAGCTGAGCAGGCATGAATCCTGCGGCCCAGCTGGCGATTATCAGGCAGCTGAGCAGGCATGAATCCTGCCCCAGCTGGCGATTATCAGGCAGCTGAGCAGGCATGAATCCTGCGGCCCAGCTGGCGATTATCAGGCAGCTGAGCAGGCATGAATCCTGCGGCCCAGCTGGCGATTATCAGGCAGCTGAGCAGGCATGAATCCCGCGGCCCAGCTGGCGATTATCAGGCAGCTGAGCAGGCATGAATCCTGCGGCCCAGCTGGCGGTTATCAGGCAGCTGAGCAGGCATGAATCCTGCCCAGCTGGCGATTATCAGGCAGCTGAGCAGGCATGAATCCTGCCCAGCTGGCGTTATCAGGCAGCTGAGCAGGCATGAATCCTGCGGCCCAGCTGGCGTTATCAGGCAGCTGAGCAGGCATGAATCCTGCGGCCCAGCTGGCGATTATCAGGCAGCTGAGCAGGCATGAATCCCGCGGCCCAGCTGGCGATTATCAGGCAGCTGAGCAGGCATGAATCCTGCGGCCCAGCTGGCGATTATCAGGCAGCTGAGCAGGCATGAATCCTGCGGCCCAGCTGGCGATTATCAGGCAGCTGAGCAGGCATGAATCCTGCGGCCCAGCTGGCGATTATCAGGCAGCTGAGCAGGCATGAATCCTGCGGCCCAGCTGGCGATTATCAGGCAGCTGAGCAGGCGCTGATCCCGCACTCAGCAGGCACTGATCACGTGCCTGTCATGCAGTGATCAGGTGACTGAGAGGCGCTGACCATGTGACTGCTCATGTGCTGATCAGGTAGCTCTCCTGCACGGATCATGTGCCCCAGCAGGCAAGAATCAGGCAGCTGAGCAGGCATGAATCCTGCTGCCCAGCTGGCGATTATCAGGCAGCTGAGCAGGCATGAATCCTGCGGCCCAGCTGGCGATTATCAGGCAGCTGAGCAGGCATGAATCCCGCGGCCCAGCTGGCGATTATCAGGCAGCTGAGCAGGCATGATCCCGGCACCAGCAGGCACTGATCACGTGCCTGTCATGCAGTGATCAGGTGACTGAGAGGCGCTGATCATGTGACTGCCCATGTGCTGATCAGGTAGCTCTCCTGCACGGATCATGTGCCTCAGCAGGCAAGAATCAAGCAGCTGAGCAGGCATGAATCCTGCGGCCCAGCTGGCGATTATCAGGCAGCTGAGCAGGCATGAATCCTGCGGCCCAGCTGGCGATTATCAGGCAGCTGAGCAGGCATGAATCCCGCGGCCCAGCTGGCGATTATCAGGCAGCTGAGCAGGCATGAATCCCGCGGCCCAGCTGGCGATTATCAGGCAGCTGAGCAGGCATGAATCCCACGGCCCAGCTGGCGATTATCAGGCAGCTGAGCAGGCATGAATCCTATGGCCCAGCTGGCGATTATCAGGCAGCTGAGCAGGCATGAATCCTGCGGCCCAGCTGGCGATTATCAGGCAGCTGAGCAGGCATGAATCCTGCGGCCCAGCTGGCGATTATCAGGCAGCTGAGCAGGCATGAATCCCGCGGCCCAGCTGGCGATTATCAGGCAGCTGAGCAGGCATGAATCCCGCGGCCCAGCTGGCGATTATCAGGCAGCTGAGCAGGCATGAATCCTGCGGCCCAGCTGGCGATTATCAGGCAGCTGAGCAGGCATGAATCCTGCGGCCCAGCTGGCGATTATCAGGCAGCTGAGCAGGCATGAATCCCGCGGCCCAGCTGGCGATTATCAGGCAGCTGAGCAGGCATGAATCCTGCGGCCCAGCTGGCGATTATCAGGCAGCTGAGCAGGCATGAATCCTGCGGCCCAGCTGGCGATTATCAGGCAGCTGAGCAGGCATGAATCCTGCGGCCCAGCTGGCGATTATCAGGCAGCTGAGCAGGCATGAATCCTGCGGCCCAGCTGGCGATTATCAGGCAGCTGAGCAGGCATGAATCCTGCGGCCCAGCTGGCGATTATCAGGCAGCTGAGCAGGCGCTGATCCCGCACCTCAGCAGGCACTGATCACGTGCCTGTCATGCAGTGATCAGGTGACTGAGAGGCTGATCATGTGACTGCTCATGTGCTGATCAGGTAGCTCTCCTGCACGGATCATATGCCTCAGCAGGCAAGAATCAGCAGCTGAGCAGGCATGAATCCCGCGGCCCAGCTGGCGATTATCAGGCAGCTGAGCAGGCATGAATCCTGCGGCCCAGCTGGCGATTATCAGGTAGCTGAGCAGGCATGAATCCTGCGGCCCAGCTGGCGATTATCAGGCAGCTGAGCAGGCATGAATCCTGCGGCCCAGCTGGCGATTATCAGGCAGCTGAGCAGGCATGAATCCCGCGGCCCAGCTGGCGATTATCAGGCAGCTGAGCAGGCATGAATCCTGCGGCCCAGCTGGCGATCAGGCAGCTGAGCAGGCATGAATCCTGCGGCCCAGCTGGCGATTATCAGGCAGCTGAGCAGGCATGAATCCTGCGGCCCAGCTGGCGATTATCAGGCAGCTGAGCAGGCATGAATCCTGCGGCCCAGCTGGCGATTATCAGGCAGCTGAGCAGGCATGAATCCTGCGGCCCAGCTGGCGATTATCAGGCAGCTGAGCAGGCATGAATCCTGCGGCCCAGCTGGCGATTATCAGGCAGCTGAGCAGGCATGAATCCTGCGGCCCAGCTGGCGATTATCAGGCAGCTGAGCAGGCGCTGATCCCGCACCCAGCAGGCACTGATCACGTGCCTGTCATGCAGTGATCAGGTGACTGAGAGGCGCTGATCATGTGACTGCTCATGTGCTGATCAGGTAGCTGAGCAGGCATGATCATGTGCCTCAGCTGGCAAGAATCAGGCAGCTGAGCAGGCATGAATCCCGCGGCCCAGCTGGCGATTATCAGGCAGCTGAGCAGGCATGAATCCTGCGGCCCAGCTGGCGATTATCAGGCAGCTGAGCAGGCATGAATCCCGCGGCCCAGCTGGCGATTATCAGGCAGCTGAGCAGGCATGATCCCGGCCCAGCAGGCACTGATCACGTGCCTGTCATGCAGTGATCAGGTGACTGAGAGGCGCTGATCATGTGACTGCTCATGGCTGATCAGGTAGCTCTCCTGCACGGATCATGTGCCCAGCAGGCAAGAATCAGGCAGCTGAGCAGGCATGAATCCTGCGGCCCAGCTGGCGATTATCAGGCAGCTGAGCAGGCATGAATCCTGCGGCCCAGCTGGCGATTATCAGGCAGCTGAGCAGGCATGAATCCTGCGGCCCAGCTGGCGATTATCAGGCAGCTGAGCAGGCATGAATCCTGCGGCCCAGCTGGCGATTATCAGGCAGCTGAGCAGGCATGAATCCCGCGGCCCAGCTGGCGATTATCAGGCAGCTGAGCAGGCATGAATCCTGCGGCCCAGCTGGCGGTTATCAGGCAGCTGAGCAGGCATGAATCCTGCGGCCCAGCTGGCGATTATCAGGCAGCTGAGCAGGCATGAATCCTGCGGCCCAGCTGGCGATTATCAGGCAGCTGAGCAGGCATGATCCCGCACCTCAGCAGGCACTGATCACGTGCCTGTCATGCAGTGATCAGGTGACTGAGAGGCGCTGATCATGTGACTGCTCATGTGCTGATCAGGTAGCTCTCCTGCACGGATCATGTGCCTCAGCAGGCAAGAATCAGGCAGCTGAGCAGGCATGAATCCTGCGGCCCAGCTGGCGATTATCAGGCAGCTGAGCAGGCATGAATCCTGCGGCCCAGCTGGCGATTATCAGGCAGCTGAGCAGGCATGAATCCTGCGGCCCAGCTGGCGATTATCAGGCAGCTGAGCAGGCATGATCCCGCACTCAGCAGGCACTGATCATGCCTGGCTGATCAGGTGACTGAGAGGCGCTGATCATGTGACTGCTCATGTGCTGATCAGGCAGCTCTCCTGCACGGATCATGCGGCCCAGCTGGCGAATCAGGCAGCTGAGCAGGCATGAATCCCGCGGCCCAGCTGGCGATTATCAGGCAGCTGAGCAGGCATGAATCCTGCGGCCCAGCTGGCGATTATCAGGCAGCTGAGCAGGCATGAATCCTGCGGCCCAGCTGGCGATTATCAGGCAGCTGAGCAGGCATGAATCCTGCGGCCCAGCTGGCGATTATCAGGCAGCTGAGCAGGCATGAATCCTGCGGCCCAGCTGGCGATTATCAGGCAGCTGAGCAGGCATGAATCCTGCGGCCCAGCTGGCGATTATCAGGCAGCTGAGCAGGCATGAATCCTGCGGCCCAGCTGGCGATTATCAGGCAGCTGAGCAGGCATGAATCCTGCGGCCCAGCTGGCGGTTATCAGGCAGCTGAGCAGGCATGAATCCTGCGGCCCAGCTGGCGATTATCAGGCAGCTGAGCAGGCATGAATCCCACGGCCCAGCTGGCGATTATCAGGCAGCTGAGCAGGCATGAATCCCACGGCCCAGCTGGCGATTATCAGGCAGCTGAGCAGGCATGAATCCTGCGGCCCAGCTGGCGATGATCAGGCAGCTGAGCAGGCATGAATCCCGCGGCCCAGCTGGCGATTATCAGGCAGCTGAGCAGGCATGAACCTGCGGCCCAGCTGGCGATTATCAGGCAGCTGAGCAGGCATGAATCCTGCGGCCCAGCTGGCGATTATCAGGCAGCTGAGCAGGCATGAATCCTGCGCCCAGCTTTATCAGGCAGCTGAGCAGGCATGAATCCCAAGTGCCCAGCTGGCGATTATCAGGCAGCTGAGCAGGCATGAATCCTGCGGCCCAGCTGGCGATTATCAGGCAGCTGAGCAGGCATGAATCCTGCGGCCCAGCTGGCGATTATCAGGCAGCTGAGCAGGCGCTGATCCCGCACCAGCAGGCACTGATCACGTGCCTGTCATGCAGTGATCAGGTGATTGAGAGGCGCTGATCATGTGACTGCTCATGTGCTGATCAGGTAGCTCTCCTGCACGGATCATGTGCCTCAGCAGGCAAGAATCAAGCAGCTGAGCAGGCATGAATCCTGCGGCCCAGCTGGCGATTATCAGGCAGCTGAGCAGGCATGAATCCCGCGGCCCAGCTGGCGATTATCAGGCAGCTGAGCAGGCATGAATCCTGCGGCCCAGCTGGCGATTATCAGGCAGCTGAGCAGGCATGAATCCTGCGGCCCAGCTGGCGATTATCAGGCAGCTGAGCAGGCATGAATCCTGCGGCCCAGCTGGCGATTATCAGGCAGCTGAGCAGGCATGAATCCTGCGGCCCAGCTGGCGATTATCAGGCAGCTGAGCAGGCATGAATCCTGCGGCCCAGCTGGCGATTATCAGGCAGCTGAGCAGGCATGAATCCCGCGGCCCAGCTGGCGATTATCAGGCAGCTGAGCAGGCATGAATCCTGCGGCCCAGCTGGCGATTATCAGGCAGCTGAGCAGGCATGAATCCTGCGGCCCAGCTGGCGATTATCAGGCAGCTGAGCAGGCATGAATCCCGCGGCCCAGCTGGCGATTATCAGGCAGCTGAGCAGGCATGAATCCTGCGGCCCAGCTGGCGATTATCAGGCAGCTGAGCAGGCGCTGATCCCGCACCTCAGCAGGCACTGATCACGTGCCTGTCATGCAGTGATCAGGTGACTGAGATGCGCTGATCATGTGACTGCTCATGTGCTGATCAGGTAGCTCTCCTGCACGGATCATGTGCCTCAGCAGGCAAGAATCAAGCAGCTGAGCAGGCATGAATCCTGCGGCCCAGCTGGCGATTATCAGGCAGCTGAGCAGGCATGAATCCTGCGGCCTAGCTGGCGATTATCAGGCAGCTGAGCAGGCATGAATCCTGCGGCCCAGCTGGCGATTATCAGGCAGCTGAGCAGGCATGAATCCTGCGGCCCAGCTGGCGATTATCAGGCAGCTGAGCAGGCATGAATCCTGCGGCCCAGCTGATTATCAGGCAGCTGAGCAGGCATGAATCCTGCGGCCCAGCTGGCGATTATCAGGCAGCTGAGCAGGCATGAATCCTGCGGCCCAGCTGGCGATTATCAGGCAGCTGAGCAGGCATGAATCCTGTGGCCCAGCTGGCGATTATCAGGCAGCTGAGCAGGCATGAATCCTGCGGCCCAGCTGCGGTTATCAGGCAGCTGAGCAGGCATGAATCATGTGGCTCAGCTGGCGATTATCAGGCAGCTGAGCAGGCATGAATCCTGCGGCCCAGCTGGCGATTATCAGGCAGCTGAGCAGGCATGAATCCTGCGGCCCAGCTGGCGATTATCAGGCAGCTGAGCAGGCATGAATCCTGCGGCCCAGCTGGCGATTATCAGGCAGCTGAGCAGGCGCTGATCCCGCACCTCAGCAGGCACTGATCACGTGCCTGTCATGCAGTGATCAGGTGACTGAGAGGCGATGATCATGTGACTGCTCATGTGCTGATCAGGTAGCTCTCCTGCACGGATCATGTGCCTCAGCAGGCAAGAATCAAGCAGCTGAGCAGGCATGAATCCTGCGGCCCAGCTGGCGATTATCAGGCAGCTGAGCAGGCATGAATCCTGCGGCCCAGCTGGCGGTTATCAGGCAGCTGAGCAGGCATGAATCCTGCGGCCCAGCTGGCGATTATCAGGCAGCTGAGCAGGCATGAATCCTGCGGCCCAGCTGGCTATCAGGCAGCTGAGCAGGCATGAATCCCGCGGCCCAGCTGGTGATTATCAGGCAGCTGAGCAGGCATGAATCTTGCGGCCCAGCTGGCGATTATCAGGCAGCTGAGCAGGCATGAATCCTGCGGCCCAGCTGGCGATTATCAGGCAGCTGAGCAGGCATGAATCCTGCGGCCCAGCTGGCGATTATCAGGCAGCTGAGCAGGCATGAATCCTGCGGCCCAGCTGGCGATTATCAGGCAGCTGAGCAGGCATGAAAGGCGCTGGATCATGTGACTGTCAGGCTGATCAGGTAGCAGGCATGAATCATGCGGCCCAGCTGGCGAGTTATCAGGCAGCTGAGCAGGCATGAATCCTGCGGCCCAGCTGGCGATTATCAGGCAGCTGAGCAGGCATGAATCCCGCGGCCCAGCTGGCGATTATCAGGCAGCTGAGCAGGCATGAATCCCGCGGCCCAGCTGGCGATTATCAGGCAGCTGAGCAGGCGCTGATCCCGCACCTCAGCAGGCACTGATCACGTGCCTGTCATGCAGTGATCAGGTGACTGAGAGGCGCTGATCATGTGACTGCTCATGTGCTGATCAGGTAGCTCTCCTGCACGGATCATGTGCCTCAGCAGGCAAGAATCAAGCAGCTGAGCAGGCATGAATCCTGCGGCCCAGCTGGCGATTATCAGGCAGCTGAGCAGGCATGAATCCTGCGGCCCAGCTGGCGATTATCAGGCAGCTGAGCAGGCATGAATCCTGCGGCCCAGCTGGCGATTATCAGGCAGCTGAGCAGGCATGAATCCTGCGGCCCAGCTGGCGATTATCAGGCAGCTGAGCAGGCATGAATCCCGCGGCCCAGCTGGTGATTATCAGGCAGCTGAGCAGGCATGAATCCTGCTGCCCAGCTGGCGATTATCAGGCAGCTGAGCAGGCATGAATCCTGCGGCCCAGCTGGCGATTATCAGGCAGCTGAGCAGGCATGAATCCCGCGGCCCAGCTGGCGATTATCAGGCAGCTGAGCAGGCATGAATCCCACGGCCCAGCTGGCGATTATCAGGCAGCTGAGCAGGCATGAACCTGCTGCCCAGCTGGCGATTATCAGGCAGCTGAGCAGGCATGAATCCTGCGGCCCAGCTGGCGGTTATCAGGCAGCTGAGCAGGCATGACTCCTGCGGCCCAGCTGGCGATTATCAGGCAGCTGAGCAGGCATGAATCCTGCGCCCAGCTGGCGATTATCAGGCAGCTGAGCAGGCATGAATCCTGCGGCCCAGCTGGCGATTATCAGGCAGCTGAGCAGGCATGAATCCTGCGGCCCAGCTGGCGATTATCAGGCAGCTGAGCAGGCATGAATCCCACGGCCCAGCTGGCGATTATCAGGCAGCTGAGCAGGCATGAATCCTGCGGCCCAGCTGGCGATTATCAGGCAGCTGAGCAGGCATGAATCCTGCGGCCCAGCTGGCGATTATCAGGCAGCTGAGCAGGCATGAATCCTGCGGCCCAGCTGGCGATTATCAGGCAGCTGAGCAGGCGCTGATCCTGCACCCCAGCAGGCACTGATCACGGCCTGTCATGCAGTGATCAGGTGGCCGAGAGGCGCTGATCATGTGACTGCTCATGTGCTGAGCAGGCATGAATCCTGCACGGATCATGTGCCTCAGCTGGCAAGAATCAGGCAGCTGAGCAGGCATGAATCCTGCGGCCCAGCTGGCGATTATCAGGCAGCTGAGCAGGCATGAATCCTGCGGCCCAGCTGGCGATTATCAGGCAGCTGAGCAGGCATGAATCCTGCGGCCCAGCTGGCGATTATCAGGCAGCTGAGCAGGCGCTGATCCCGCACTCAGCAGGCACTGATCACGTGCCTGTCATGCAGTGATCAGGTGGCTGAGAGGCGCTGATCATGTGACTGCTCATGTGCTGATCAGGTAGGTCTCCTGCACGGATCATGTGCCTCAGCAGGCAAGAATCAGGCAGCTGAGCAGGCATGAATCCTGCGGCCCAGCTGGCGATTATCAGGCAGCTGAGCAGGCATGAATCCTGCGGCCCAGCTGGCGATTATCAGGCAGCTGAGCAGGCATGAATCCTGCGGCCCAGCTGGCGATTATCAGGCAGCTGAGCAGGCATGAATCCTGCGGCCCAGCTGGCGACATCAGGCAGCTGAGCAGGCATGAATCCTGCGGCCCAGCTGGCTATTATCAGGCAGCTGAGCAGGCATGAATCCCGCGGCCCAGCTGGCTATTATCAGGCAGCTGAGCAGGCATGAATCCTGCGGCCCAGCTGGCATTATCAGGCAGCTGAGCAGGCATGAATCCTGCGGCCCAGCTGGCGATTATCAGGCAGCTGAGCAGGCATGAATCCTGCGGCCCATCTGGCGATTATCAGTCAGCTGAGCAGGCATGAATCCTGCGGCCCAGCTGGCGATTATCAGGTAGCTGAGCAGGCATGAATCCTGCTGCCCAGCTGGCGATTATCAGGCAGCTGAGCAGGCATGAATCCTGCGGCCCAGCTGGCGATTATCAGGCAGCTGAGCAGGCATGAATCCCGCGGCCCAGCTGGCGATTATCAGGCAGCTGAGCAGGCATGAATCCCGCGGCCCAGCTGGCGATTATCAGGCAGCTGAGCAGGCATGAATCCTGCGGCCCAGCTGGCGGTTATCAGGCAGCTGAGCAGGCATGAATCCTGCGGCTCAGCTGGCGATTATCAGGCAGCTGAGCAGGCATGAATCCTGCGGCCCAGCTGGCGATTATCAGGCAGCTGAGCAGGCATGAATCCTGCGGCCCAGCTGGCGATTATCAGGCAGGTGAGCAGGCGCTGATCCCGCACAGCAGGCACTGATCACGTGCCTGTCATGCAGTGATCAGGTGACTGAGAGGCGCTGATCATGCGGACTGCTCATGTGCTGATCAGGTAGCTCTCCTGCACGGATCATGTGCCTCAGCAGGCAAGAATCAGCAGCTGAGCAGGCATGAATCCCGCGGCCCAGCTGGCGATTATCAGGCAGCTGAGCAGGCATGAATCCTGCGGCCCAGCTGGCGATTATCAGGCAGCTGAGCAGGCATGAATCCTGCGGCCCAGCTGGCGATTATCAGGCAGCTGAGCAGGCATGAATCCTGCGGCCCAGCTGGCGATTATCAGGCAGCTGAGCAGGCATGAATCCTGCGGCCCAGCTGGCGATTATCAGGCAGCTGAGCAGGCATGAATCCTGCGGCCCAGCTGGCGATTATCAGGCAGCTGAGCAGGCATGAATCCTGCGGCCCAGCTGGCGATTATCAGGCAGCTGAGCAGGCATGAATCCTGCGGCCCAGCTGGGATTATCAGGCAGCTGAGCAGGCATGAATCCTGCGGCCCAGCTGGCGATTATCAGGCAGCTGAGCAGGCATGAATCCTGCGGCCCAGCTGGCGATTATCAGGCAGCTGAGCAGGCATGAATCCTGCGGCCCAGCTGGCGATTATCAGGCAGCTGAGCAGGCATGAATCCTGCGGCCCAGCTGGCGATTATCAGCAGCTGAGCAGGCGCTGATCCCGCACCTCAGCAGGCACTGATCACGTGCCTGTCATGCAGTGATCAGGTGACTGAGAGGCACTGATCATGTGACTGCTCATGTGCTGATCAGGTAGGTCTCCTGCACGGATCATGCGTGCCTCCAGCAGGCAAGAATCAAGCAGCTGAGCAGGCATGAATCCTGCGGCCCAGCTGGCGATTATCAGGCAGCTGAGCAGGCATGAATCCTGCGGCCCAGCTGGCGATTATCAGGCAGCTGAGCAGGCATGAATCCTGCGGCCCAGCTGGCGATTATCAGGCAGCTGAGCAGGCATGAATCCCGCACCTCAGCAGGCACTGAGCAGCCATGCCTGTCAGGCAGTTATCAGGCAGCTGAGAGGCATGAATCCTGCGGCCCAGCTGGCGATTATCAGGCAGCTGAGCAGGCATGAATCCTGCGGCCCAGCTGGCGAGTATCAGGCAGCTGAGCAGGCATGAATCCTGCGGCCCAGCTGGCGATTATCAGGCAGCTGAGCAGGCATGAATCCTGCGGCCCAGCTGGCGATTATCAGGCAGCTGAGCAGGCATGAATCCTGCTGCCCAGCTGGCGATTATCAGGCAGCTGAGCAGGCATGAATCCTGCGGCCCAGCTGGCGATTATCAGGCAGCTGAGCAGGCGCTGATCCCGCACCTCAGCAGGCACTGATCACGTGCCTGTCATGCAGTGATCAGGTGACTGAGAGGCGCTGATCATGTGACTGCTCATGTGCTGATCAGGTAGGTCTCCTGCACGGATCATGTGCCTCAGCAGGTACAAGAATCAAGCAGCTGAGCAGGCATGAATCCCGCGGCCCAGCTGGCGATTATCAGGCAGCTGAGCAGGCATGAATCCTGCGGCCCAGCTGGCGATTATCAGGCAGCTGAGCAGGCATGAATCCTGCGGCCCAGCTGGCGATTATCAGGCAGCTGAGCAGGCATGAATCCTGCGGCCCAGCTGGCGATTATCAGGCAGCTGAGCAGGCATGAATCCTGCGGCCCAGCTGGCGATTATCAGGCAGCTGAGCAGGCATGAATCCTGCGGCCCAGCTGGCGATTATCAGGCAGCTGAGCAGGCAT